>NW_028239848.1:0-143726 GCF_047967505.1 Dipteris shenzhenensis | reverse complement strand
TAGCTCCTTTTCCTCTCTTTCTTACCTCCCTCCCTTTCTCTCTTTCCCCCTCCCTCCCCTCCATCAACTGCAATCATAGCATGAATCCCACACTAACACAAATCAATGAAAAGCCCTATGGTCATGCCCATGCCACATGGACAAGTGCAGTGCACTAGTCCTGCCATATGTATTAATGGCCTTCCATCGACGAACCAAGGACCTGTACATTCCATGCATGCATGTGTAGCGTCTTTTGTGACTCCATATCTACCATATTTTAGAGTTTTTAAACTTTCAAAAGGTGTTTGTTAATACTATTGTGATATCTTGAAGATTTTAAAGGACTATCATGGTAAATGAATGTCATGCATGGGCCATACATACATACATACATACATGCATACATATAATTTTTCCATATCTTCAAATTACTTTTATTAATTTAATTGTAATTAAACTATCTTTTTTAATTAAATTATAAATTTAAATTGCTATTAAGTGCAACATTATAGAGAGATATTCTAAAATATATTATGTGGAAATGTGAGTACCAAAAAATAAACTTTTGATTCTTGTTCAACATTTTCATAAAGTAAACTTTCCATTTGGGAAGGAGCTTTAGGATTAGTCCAAATGTAGACATATGAGCCCAAAATTAATGAAATAATTGTTTATGAAAAAATTTCTTCGTATTTATTGTCAGTATCGGTGTCAGAAAGTGGCCTGTGTCTTGTAGTGATGAAGAGTAAAATGCTCTTCTCAAGAACCAAACTTGGAGAGGTTGACATACCTTCCTACAGAGAAGAAGTCCATATGATGAAAATGGGTTTACAAATTCAAACTCAACTTAGCTGGTGAGGTTGAAAGATACAAGGCCACATTGCTAGCCAATGGATATGACCAAGAGTGTGGCACAAATAATGAGGAGACCTTTGCACCAGTTGCAAAGATGACTACCGTCAAGACAACCATATCTCTTGCAAATCACTTTGATTGGCCCACCCACCAAATGGATGTGAAGAATGACTTCCTCAATGGTCTTCTAAGATGAGGAAATCTACATGATACAGCCTCCAGAATATGCTATTACCGAGATGGAACACAACATCTGCAAGTTGCAAAAATCACTTTCTGGTTTGAAAGAGGCTCCTCGTGCATGGAAGGCAAGGATTCATTGTCACTTTCTAACATCTGGTTTTTAGCCATTAAATTCAGCTCCATCTCTTTACATCAAAAAGACTATAGAAGACATCCTTCTTGTAGTGCTTTATGTTGACGACTTGATCATCATCACCGGCTCCAATGGACATCTCATCTCAGAAACAAAGATTCAGCTCACCTCAAAGTTTGACATGAAGGATATGGGAGAGCTCCATGATTTTCTTGGTATAGAAATATGGAGAGATGACACAGGGATCACACTTTCTCAAAGAAAGTACACTCAGAAGGTACTTAAGCAGTTTCACCTACATGACTACAAGCCACTCCCTACTTCCATGGAATACAATATCAAGTTGACATTTGTCCAGCTTTGGATCCTATATAGCACAAATAGCTCATTGGTAGCTTGATCTATTTGACTATCACCAGTAGGCCAGGCATATCCTATGCAATTAGTGTGGTTAGCCAGTTCATGCAGAATCCCAAGAAGACTCACCTACTTGTAGCAAAGAGAGTACTCAGATACCTTCATGGTACATGGGATCGTGGACTACATTATGCCAGGTAATCTGACTTACACTTCTATGGATACATAGATGCTGATTGGGCAGGAAGTGTAAATGACAGAAGATTGGGCCAATGGATAGTGTTTTAGTCTTGTCTCCAGAGCTTTGTCATGGCAAAGCAAGAAGCAACCAACAGTGGCATTGTCTTCCATCAAAGCAGAATATAGAGGATCCACCAATGCAACATGTGAAGCAATTTTGGTTCAGAAGGCTTCTTTCAGAGATTGAGATACTTTTGGGAAACCCTATTGTGCCTATTCCAATAATATGAGTAGCATTCAACTAGCAAAGAACCTACTGGTTCATGCTAAAACAAAACACATTGAAGTGCATTATCATCTCGTCTGTGAGAAAATTCTTAGTAAAGAAATCAGATTGATACATTGTCTGACACAAGAACAGGTTGCAGATATCTTCACCAAGCCACTTTCCCTTGATAAGTTTGCACACTTTTGACATCAACTTGATCTTCGCCAATTGCAACTTAAGAGGGGGAAGTGAAGGTAAAGTTGTACATCTTTGTACATACTTTTTCCGATGTGCTCTTTTTGCACTCTTGTGCATCTTTCTTATCTTTATTTTTGTTTCCTTTATGCAACATTAAAAAAATCCAAAACTTGTGTTTTGTAAAGCACCCTCTTTTTATGCTATGCAATTTAAGAGGGGGTGCTGAGAATGGTGTATAAATTGCACCATAAGGGTTATGGGACAATGACTAACCCTAACCCTAAGGGGTCCATGTATATATTCCTATTTTCTTTGGAAATAGTTAGTGTACAGTTAGTATCTTGTGTGCACTCCTCTCTCTCCCTCTCTCATTTCCGTTAGCAACATAGACACATGCATTGTATTTAAACAAAGACTTATGAAAGGGAAATGGGATTAAGGGGAAACAGAAAAGGGGAAGGGGAAAAGGGAAGGGGAAAGGGAAAATGCAAGGGGAAAGGGGAATTGAAGTGGAAGGGGAAGCAACCAAATCAATTGAAGGAAAAAGTGGAAAGAGCATTTCTTTAGTACTAATTCCAAACCACTTTTTAGCATACATTGCATTTTGGCGTATTAGACTATGAAAAGGAAGATGGAAACACAAATAGAAGTTTAGCAATGGATAAAGAGATACAAAAATAGCTTACCTAGAAGTGAAAAGGCAAGATGGACACCTCCAAAAGGTCCCAATGTAGCAAAACGTCCCTTATAGCTCTAAAAGCTTCCAAATCCTTCATGTAAAGAAGCTGGAATAGTAAATTCAACATGTCTATGTGTTGAATTCTCTGAAAAAATAACATCTCTACTCACAAAATTCTTGCGAGAGGCAGGATTATAGAGATGATAGCCTTTGCTTTGTGCACTATACCCAACAAAGATACACTTAAGTTCCTTATCTGACAACTTATGTCAAAACTACACAAGCATGTGGGAAGGGCGAGAGAGTGATAAGATGAAGCCTTGGGAGCACTGGACCAGTTGGGGGCAAGTAGCAAAAAAAAGTGAGGTGAGAAATAAACATGATTCCAAGAAGAAATGGCACCCCGATGATGGGCTTGGGAGGGATTAGATGCCAAAACATCATCGATATTGCCATCACTATAATCATCGATATAGGAACATATCGACACTTATAGGATGGTAATATCGATGCTATTAAAAATAACAAGGCCCCACTAGCCCCCTCTAAGTGTTGGGGTTATCAAACTAGACATTGGGCTCTAACTTTTAATACCTTATCCCTAAAGCTAGAATCACACTTTTATATGACTATGGTTGATTCCTAGCGCTTATTATTTGTGTGGGTAGGAGAGCATATTTTCTTGATTTTCAAGTAGCATCATGCTGCATAGGCATACAAAAGCATGAACCACTGTGCTTCTACCCATGCAAATGATATCCAATGGCCATGATACTTTTAATTGGCTTAAACTGCACCCCTAAAAGTCTGCAAGTAGAAATTGATTGGATGTAGACCTACGGCTGACCCTCCGCAATCCAATCTCAAGGGCATCTTGCAGCATTCCAATCAACCACTTACAACCCCCTCGGCATAATAATCCTCTTCAACTAGGTGCTACATGTCTTGAGGAACTCATTGAGGAGGAAGGCCAGGAAGCCATCGCCATATTTAATTCTATCGCCCCACCTATCAAAATCCCACCACCACCTCCTCTAGATCTCGCCCAACCCACCCAACAAGCCACCCAACCTCCCCTCCCTCGGACAACACTGCCTGAAAATTCTTCCAACACCTTTAACACTACCACCTCATAGCAGGGGACCTCCCCATCCATCTCCTCTATGGCTCCAGTCAATATCCTTGACGAGGCTTTCAACACACTGCTCAAAGCAGCCAATTTTGTCCAAGGGCCAATGATACATTTCCAACAGGAATAGCAAAGGTGGAACCCATGCCTGTTGAAGATGACGAGGCTCAGCTCGCTCAGCTCCTCCTTCCTCCTCGCCCCCAAAAATGTCCATTGGTGCCCCAACTTGCAATCATTTCAAGAGCTGTCAAACAATGCCCTTATGCACCATTGGAAGAACCAACTTGAGGGCTCCCACCTCCATCTATACAAAATCTTAGAGGTGCGCCCCCTCACACAATTTATCACCCAGTCCTTCAATGATTGGCAATGCGTGCATCCAAAGCGCACAAGAGGTGGATACAACCTCACCCCTGATGCTCCATTCCCAAAGACCGATGCATATGTTGGGTCTACAGCCTTGCTGGTGCATTCCCTTCTTAAAGCTGGAGCAGTTTTGGTGATACTACCATAGTGCCCACTTTGATCACCGGATCCACCCTATGTATATGCCAATGGATTGGCGATGGACTTGGGCAAAATGCAGAGAGCTCTAGCAAAAGATCCCAATATGTTGTACAATTTTTCGAAGTACAACTTCCCCAAAGAGATGACTCGGGAGGGATTTTTCTTCTACCTCCAGTCATTCAATGACATATACGGCTCGGTACTCGATCTCGTCATCATGGGGTAGCGGTCTAATTCAACCACCTCCTCCTCTTACTCCTCCGTGATCTCCCAACCCACAATCACCCCATCAACGACCGCCTCCACAATTTGAACAATCAGATTGTCTTGAATCCCGACATCGGTCCTATGCAATTTTAGGATCTCCTCCTCTACCTCTGTGTCAGCAATCTCCATCCGAGAATGTGCACACCGCCCATTTTTGTAAGTATCTCTCGTACCTCTCTCGACTCACTCCATGACAGTTGGACCGCTATGCAATCCTACAGACAGTCCTCACCACACACCTCCTCCAGTGTGGCTAACCCAAGGGCAGATCAGCAATAGGAAAGGGGGCATGTTAACATCCATCCACAGAGTACAGTTGCCAAATGTAGGGTAATCAGTGATTAGAGGTGATTAGGCTTCATGATTTAGTTCTCTAGTACCATTTGTAGAAAATGGCATTAGAGATGCACAATCATAGGCTTACTAAGGGGGATAGAAGATCTCCATTGTCACTGAGAGAGATTGGCAGAGCTAAAGAGAAAGATAGAGTGCAAGATTAGAAGACAAGACTAAGGCAAAGTACTCCAATTGACTTTGATGGATGTGATAGCAAGCAAATATAATCAGCCTATTTTATAGGCAGAGGGAGTGCCTTATCTTCTCACATATATCATTGATTATGTCAATGAAGAGAATCTATGTGACATCATGGATTATGTTACACATATCTAATCTAATCCCCACACTCACACAAGACATTTTCCACAACATCTTTCACATTTATCACACTGACACTCAAACTAGACCTTGTACACTCTTGAATAACCCAACATTCTTATAGTAAAGCACTTAAGTAGCACACTAAAAATAAGTAATAGGTAGAGATTAGAAATATGATTTTTCAATAGTAGGTACAGAATAGAAAGATGATTTTTGAGGTAAATGAATAATAAAATAAGTAATAGGTATATATTAGAAAGACAATTTTTGAATAATAGGTACAAATTAGAAAGACAATTTTTGAATAATAGGTGCATATTAGAAAAATTAAATGAATAATAGGTATAGATTAGAATGACGCTTTTTGAATAGAAAGTAAGGTTACTACTAGCAAATTTGGTTGAACCTTTGACCACTATTAAAAAGATCACAGTTCTTTCTTAATATGAGTAATTTACTTAAACAGTAGTGTCCTCTATAAGGTTAAAGGAATCACAAGTATAATACTTGTGAAAAGAATGGTGATAGATTTCTAGATCACAAGTATAAGCTTGTGAAAAAAATGGTGATAGATTTCATTCTTGCAACTTGTGATCCCAATTCTTTTGGTGCCTTGTGAAGGGTCATTTTCAAGACCTTGCTTAATGCTTTGGCCTAGCCATCCATCTGCATATAGTACATCGTTTATTTCTTGTGCTAATTTGAGGAACTCCTTTGTTATCATCTCGAAGATCGAATTGATGAATTAAACCCCTTTGTCAAACACGATTTTGATGGGACACCCAAATTGATGAATGTGATTCTCATACCAAAGTTGTGTTGTGCTACAAGTTGCATTATCCCTGAGTTCTTTCACTTTGGCCCATCTGGTGACGTGATTGATTACCACATCATAATGTACTTCTTCATGCTAGATGTGCCACCACCTTGAACAAATCGATGAAGTCCAATCCCCACTTCTCAAATGGCACCCACAAGTATGTCAGCTGCAGCAACATTTGATATTGGAGCGTCAGCCTCCCAATTCATTGACATGCATCATAGGTTATTATCATGCTTTGCCACATCATCGACGTTGAAGTGTGCTCCACCATAATCCCATAATTATGATCTTCCAAAATATGACATTAGTGGAGAAGTGTCCATCACCAAACCCTTGATGGGCTTCTTCTATGACGATTTCTCTTTTGTGCAAAAAGACACATGGCTACAAGTTCATGGCCACCTTTTCCTATACAAGTAGCTACCTATAAGCGAAGTACTTCCATCACTTTAGTGCAATACTTTGCCATTCATCCTTACTTTCATCATCAAGAGATAATGTATGATCTCCTCATGCTTGTCTTCATACATCAACATCATGAATAGGTTGGGCTATCATTGATCCCTTAACTTGATTTTGTATCTTCATTGTAAGATAAATAATTGACTCCACATTGCAACAAAACTTGGCTTATGAGTGATCTTGAAGCAAAAACCTTGAGTGATAGGATCGACTAGATCAAATGATGCTTCATTAGGGTCTTGTTGATCAAGTACCATAGTCCTTGATGATCCACATAGAAGGCAAATAGGTTGTCCAAGTGGCAATTCCAAAATTTATGAACAACTATACACCAACCTTAGGGCTTCCTACTTTTGTCTCATGTAGTAGATTGGGAAATCTAAGTACCCTACTTGATAAACCATTGGTAGAAGCTAAGGAATCATATGAATGAATGCACTTACTTGATGTTTCTCAATTTGTACATCTTCTTTATGGCATGTATCTCATATTTCTCAATCATCATGCCCTCACCAAATATTGTGTGTCCCATTAGGACACATGCTTTTATGGATTAAGGAAAATTCAAATTTTCCTACATTTTTGCAATAATATTATGGTTGGCACTACCCACCACATTTACAATGTCTTGCACCTACGTCAAAAGGGTAGTGCTATTCCTTTGTATCTTGTCTAGCTTGGCATATTTCATCTGACCTCACATAGTTTTCCCAGATTAATTTTACATGCATAGCCTTCATTGACGTCCTTTGTCTTGTGGGTTGATCATCATTTGCTCATTACTTTGTATCTTGTCTAGCATGGCATAGTTCATCCGGCCTCACATACTTTGCCCACATGAATTTTACATGCATAGCCTTCATTGACGTCCTTTGTGTTGTGGGTTGACTCATCGTTTGTTAATGTAATGACACTTTTCTTGGTGTCAATGTGTCTATTGTGGACCTCTAATAGTTGGGGTCCTTCACTAAATCACTCTATCATGCAACAACACCTGACTTATTGCCTAGTGTCATGTAGCAACACCTGACTTGTCACCTAGTGTCACCTATGGACTAGGCATGCTCATAGATTTCAGTGGGTGAGTCCAAACTACTGCCTACTTTGCTAAGTCCTTTAGCTTGTAGCTCCATTTTTCCTTCACTCGAGAGCTTTGTTCACTAGCTTTCCCTTGGCCTAATTCGAATCCCCAAAACATCATTTTTGGGGCCTATATTTTGTTACTCAAGCTAGCTCTTCTTTTTTACTTGCACCAAATGTCTTATATTATGTAATTCTTTCCCTTGTAATTCCTCGTATTTTCATGATAATTTCTTTTTTCATCTACCTTTTATCCATTCTAATTCCTCATTGAGCATAGTAAGGCTATATTAGTTGTACCACCTTGTTTAGAAGAAACATGTTTTTGTACGAGTTTTATACAATATACAAAACTAATCTATGATCCAACTAATCCCCAATAATTCTTTGGTTTTCATGGACATTCAAATGGAAATAGAGAGGAGTAAGGGCAGTAGAGTGAATCAAGAATAGACAAATTAAGATGTACAATGTATAACTAGCATTGTCACAATTCCATATATACATAATCTACTTGTGGATGGTGTTGGTCCCCTTATCCACTCTATAGCACTATATCCACACTGTAACTAAAGCAAAAGTGACTATAACTGCAAGAAACCCATAAAATAACTATTCTAACAATTCCTCTTTAGTTGAAGGTTTCCTGTTTATGATACATGGGAGTTCTCTAAACTTTTAAATCATGTTATCAGAAACAATCATTGTAGTTTTCGCTTGGTCTAAACCAAATTCACCCAAAATCCTTCCTAACCATATTGCTTCAAAAGAAAACTTTGATAAAGCAATATAATCTACCTCTATTGTCAACAAAGCAATTGTGCCATGTTTCCTACTTAACCATACTAAGGAATGTTGATTAAGCAAGAGAGTAAAACCAATTATTCATCTTCCTCTTCTACATCATAGAATCCCATAAGGTGTGGTCTTTGAACTATATCTTTTAGATTGAAAGTTGATGTTCAATCATATCTGAGGTATTTAAAGATTCTCTTTACCACATGGGTTTGCCACAAATTGTGATGAACACTATACATAAATGATGTCTAGTCTAGTTGTTTTCATAAGATAAATCAGTTTTCCAATTGCTTGTTGATATAGCTAGCACTCTTGGAATTGTTCACCCTCGGTCCTAAAATGTACACTATTGATGCACAAAAATCATGTTGATTGGTTATTTTGAAGCATTGATAGGCTCTTCTCAATGCCTGAAATGTTGTCCTAGATCTCTCATATCAAATTATTTATAGAAGTACTCCTTGACATGACACCATAAATTGCAATGATTGTTATATTTCCATCTTCCTTTTTATTATTAGCCCCTCTATTCTTCAAGTGTCCCTCCCCAAAAAAAAACTTCAAGTGTCACACATTTGAATGCATATGTACACTATGGTAATTGTTTCTTCTGCCCCAAAATATCTTGCATAACTCTTTGTTTGCAACTATTTCTCCACAGCATGCATCATGGATCTTCATAGATTGCCCTATGCTTCCTTTCTACAAAGTTATGTTATTTTGGGATATTTGTTGTAATACTTTATCTGAAGATGTCATGGCTATTGCAATACCCTATAAATATCCACCATTGACACTCTAGAAACTCCATTAATAGGTATTATTTGCTATTGTTGCTACTTAAGCATTCATCTTTCTTCTTAACTAAGGTTCCACCATTATTTTAAAGGCTTTGAATGTTTCAAAGGTTTTAGATCTCTTCTTCATAAGTAGATAAATACTTTCCTAGTATAATCATCAATGAAAGCTTTAAATAAAGTTGTGCTACCATATGTGTTGCAATATTAGCATGAACCAAATTTGTGTCCACATTCCTCTTAGGGTACGAAATGGTTCCCTATGTTGCTTGCCATACACATATCCTTCATAGATGTCCCACTTACACATCTTGGTTAAATCATGAGCTAGAATATTTTTTTCCACAAATTAAACAAAGGTATTTTAGCCCTGTGGTTGAGCATTTAATGCCATGGAATTGCTCTACTACTATGAGCAATTGTGCAAGCCATTTTGCAAACTTGCATCATGACATTGATTTTTTTCTTTTACATGAGGGCTTCTACTGCATTGCCTCCATCACATCCATTTCTTATGGCTTCTTCAGGAATTGAAAGTGTTGTTAAATTAGAGTCTCCTCAGCAATTGTTAAAACGTTTATGTCATCATATGATAGGAGAAAGCTTCTCAAGGTTCCACAGATTCTTCATTAGTAATGTTTGAGCTGATCTCAATGATCTTATTCTTGGAAATATTTATCTTAGTGGACCTGTAGTGTCCTCTAGCAGTGATTCACATACTGTGCCATGGATAGGTAGATTGAGATCAGGAGGATCTCCTCAAAGTAATGCAGATAGTGGTATGCAAGTATCACGAAAAGGTTCCATGAAAGGTTCATCTTCTTCCATTCTCATGCGTGCCAATTGTTATGCCCTCAAGTTCAAGCCATTCATTAGGTGACTTTTTCTCATAAAATGTTTAATTTTGCACATCTATCCTAGCAAGAGACATGTTCATGATGCTTGCAAAGAGTGTACCCTTTAAAATTGCAATGAGAATATCTAACGTATTGGAATTCTCCTCGTCACAAGAAAAACTTTTAGGTTATTTGTCATTTGGTACCATTGTAGTACCTAACCATAAGATTCCAACACTTTCTTTCAACAAGAAATGTTTTAACTCTGTATTTTCAGATATAATGATTGTTACTATCAAAGATTATTGTCTCTAGTGTTGAAGCCATTTTGCTAATAGCTACTCGTGTACTTTATGCTAGCCTAAACTAAGCTCCAACAAGTTTTGACTAGTTATAATGGCCACAAAATGATTAGCTCAACCTTTTCGACGAACCCTTTTATTGGATATTAGTAATGATTTTGTAAATGCCCCAAAATAGTCCAACGTGCTTTTGTAATGAACTCTTGATCATTGTTGAATGAAATTGAAGATCACATTCAAAACAAATCTAAAACCAAAGCATTATTCCCCTATGAAACTATCTTTGAATTGAATTTTCTGGGGAAGGATCAAATGCCCTTTGGGTAGATGATGATGTAGCAATTTGTGTTGGGAAAATTGATGTACTTGGGGTGGAGTGCAAGAGTGTAAGCATCATATGAGTATGAGAACATATGTGTGTGTCTAGGTGTGTATGTGTGTTGGTGTAATACATGTAGTTTGTGTGTGATTGAGAAATTACAGGAGTGATTTGTGGGTTAAGATTTTTTGGTGTCATAGATGATGCAAAGATGTGTAATTGTTTACCTACTTAAGAGGCTCACTATTGAATAAAGATCACTCTCTCTTATTCATAGTCCTAGCTCACTATTATGCCCAAAACCTTAGCTCTCTCTCTCTTGATGATCAATTTCTTCAATTGGTGTTAAAGCTAGGGTAGAGATCTTAGTTCCCCCCTTAATCATCCCTTTTTCTAACTATGTCTCATACTCCCTCTATTGTCATGCTTCTCTACCTAGTTGCTTGTCACCAATTCATTAGGGTTCTAGTTTTTCATGCTACAAAACTCTACTAGCAAAGAGTATGCTCTTCATCTAAAATAGCCTGCTATTTAATAAACTACTACAACCCACCAACAGCATCAAATGTTTTTTATCGCAACTTGCAATTTTGACCAAAAGAGATAATTATTGCCACTAACTATTACTTCCTTGTCCAATCTACATTATAGATATTCTCCTACTCTGCAATATCAACAATTATTACTTTGTAATGAAAAGCTTCAACAAAAGCTACTACAATACCACATCAAGTCTTTGTATTATATATTGTTATAGATCTCTGTCAAATATAGAGCATATAGATATTGAATGCAGGTGGCAACTCCAACATCAATTGATCTTTGTTTGGCATCTTCTCCGTTCATCAAACTATAGACTTTGTTTTCATCGTCGATACTTATTTTCCTTTCATCAATCATTGCGTATCATGGTTATATCTTTCTATGCTCATGCAAATGTCCCCAAGCTCTCAAGGCTACTATAGCGCTATCCATAGTAAACATCCGCAAGCGAAATGTCATTTTATGAGCTAGTTGCAAACTATCGATGACGATGTCTTGTTGTCATCCAACCAAGATCTATCTACTGTAGTATAACATGAGTGATAGTCAACCTCCTTTGCATATATTCTACTCAAATATTATCACCTAATTGTTGCTCATTTATCACATCAAATTCTGGAGAGAAGCAACCGTTTCAATTTCCATAGTTGCTCAGGCCCACAAGAGCATCATTGACCAACTATGGTCTATTGTCCCTACGTGTTTTCTATTCCTAATCTTCTTGGCTACTCTCTTAGCTATTCACATAGCATATCTCAGAAATCTGATGGTGATGCTTACATTATTTTATGCAGTTTCTCTACTAGCCACTGCATACACACAAGGTTCACTTGAGAACTAGACCAGTTTGTTGAATTTGGATGAAAAGCCTTTGTACAAAGATTATGACAAAGCAATGAGATTTTCTAAGTTTTTGTGCACACACATGCATTCGTATAAATGAAATTTCATTATAATAGTGTGTTAAGGGGTTAGATACTACCATACAAGGTAAGACCTTCCCTCGTTTATCCATAACTCAACAAACAGAGAAAGGTTTGATGAAAATGCACTTTAAACATTGCAGATAAATCTGACCCTTACAAAAAAGGCACTTTAGAACATTGCAATTGGAAAACAAAGAAGCCTTCAACTAGGGATCCCCACTCGTGTAGTCCTGACACACTTGACCCAACATTGCTATGGCCTACAGCTCACTCGTATCCCCACTTGTATATGTGCACATCTCTACAAAATTTGCCACAATGAAATGATGGATACCACCTCCCAAGCCAAACTAGCTAGGGAAGAAGGTAAGGAATCCTAAGCTAGGATAGGAATGGAAAACACATCCTATGTATCAATGATTCTAAGATCTGTAGGACCACATCTTAGGTGGTGCTGCATGGAGAAAGCGTGGTCTCTAGCTTGAGACTCAAATAAAGCAAAGGCACCAAACCATCTACCCCATATAGCTAGTCCCCATGTCATAATGAAAGACTCGAATGTGATATAAGAGAGTAGTCCAAACCACCATGGCACTGTGATAGCTCCACAAGAAATGCTTGTAAATTCCTATGTAAGCTAACACCTCATACAAAGAGATGGTCTACGCATCTGCTATAACCATGAGCCTGAGATGCTCTAGATAATGGAAAGTATGAAACTTTCTTAGCTCTATTGATCCCCCAAAAATGGGTCTAGAACCTTGCAAAGAGTTGTAATTCATGTTGCCTATTAGTGCTGAATGACTATGGGTATATGGTGAATATCTCTCTCCTGAGTTGAATACAAAAAAATGGGAAAGGCTATGAAGTAATGGGTGCTGGCCAAGACCACTCCCCTAGATCCCAGTCCAACTCTATGAAAGATCTTCCCTGAAATATCCACACCTCCATCCAGGCTTCTCTGTGATAGTTGATTGGGAGGGATCTAGTGACTATTTCTTCCCCAAACAGCCTATAACTCTAATCCTTAGCCATCTAAGATCCTATTGGTCCGTCGACTACATACAAGTAGTATCTATAGAATAATATAAGAAAGGTGCTAGCCCCACTCTCATACCTACACATATGCCAAGCTCACTAAAGCATCTAGACCAACTAAAATAGGTTGAGGATCCTCCTATGGCTCAGTAAAATGCTCTCAGAGTGCTAGCCACCGACGCAAGAGGTCCATAAGTACGCATAATAGTCTCATTTGTGATCTCTTGATCTCATGATAGTCTCATATGTGACCTCTTGACCTATCCACTCATCAAACAATGACTAGGATGCCAACTCACAACAAACGATGATAATTTCACAATAAAACATCAAAGATGTCAACTGAGATTGGCCCTTACATAGTATCCTAGATCAAGCCTTCTAAGAAAAGGAAATTTTTTTGATGGTTGGTATTCATGAGATTATCATGCAACAAAATTAACTCTATTAATCTTGTTCAGTGATAGTTTTTTGCAATGATGGCCTCCACTGCAATTGTAGTACATAATAGAACTATTTATCAAGGTAACATTGAGAAGTTATTATAATCAAAAGTTATAGTGGCCTCATGTTGGAGGTATAAGGTCAATACCCCACATATGAAACCCAAATGGGAAGAAACACGAAACTTGTCACCACAGTGAGTTAGGTGTGGTCAAGGACACATGTAGGGGGGAGTGAGACACTACCACGATGGCAGCAAACTGGCTGCCATGCCGGCAGCAATCAAAAGTCTTCCTAGGGCAGCCACATGGGCCACCAAACCCACCAGACCTACTTGCAATCCTTTGCTTAATAAACTCAATTGCACAATGTCTTTCTCAACAGCTATGGCACTCCATCCCTTCTTTAACTTTAAAGTGCATGATGTGGTTCTATGCCTACAAAGAGATCTAGCACCCGCTCAGTGTCACATTGACCATTTCTAAATGATATTTCAAAGAGAAATTATGAAAGAACGAAAAAATTTTAACAAAGGACATAGAATGTCTATACTCATTTATATTGTGCAAAATCTAGGCTTTCCCTTCTCATCACTTACAGCCGCATATGCCAAGGAAGGACACACAGTCTCTGTAGTCAGCGGTGCCTGGATAGGCTACTGTGAGCCTCCTCTTTGCCTCCTTGTGAGATGCCCCAAGCACATTGTAATCATAGATACTTGATCTTGAGCGATCAAAGTTGGATTTTGGTTGTGAATATGTCTATCTCTGGGCTGCTGTAAGGCTGAAAGATGCCCAAATCATTGGCCAGTTTAAGGCAGAAGGGTTGGTACAGGACCGACAAAAGGATGCCTACGTGGCAAAATCCGTAAAAGTCCTAGAAGGGCCATACAGGTCACCAGAACCGGGAGCTGACTGACAGGTCAGCAGAATCATTAGATTGGGGCAGAGACCAGGTTGGCAATCTGCATGGCCAACTTACAGTTGGTGGGCCGTACAGCATCAGATGGGCACAAACTAGGTCAGCCCACTCTGTGCATTGATCAACTGAAGCAATTACAGTCAGCTGTTTTTGAGCAGTCAACTGATGCAGGTTGGCTATCAGGAGGGGGTTATCCCATATAAAAGGCCCTACTGTGGGGGCAATCTTTACAGCCATTGGCCAGTATTGGGCTCCATAGTGCATACCCACTGACTGTAGAACTGACTGTAGGAGTGTACATGTGGATGCCAGAGGGAGCAGCATAAAAAGCTCATCCTAGAGCATGCTATTGAAGCTTAAGAGAAGTACATGGTGATCCTTCTATTGCAGAGGCTTCGGCAAACAAAGCTTGTGTTGTACAAATTTATCCATGGATGAGAACAATTTTGGTTTCACCCATGTGTATTCTCTCAAATCTGGAAGTGCTCTCTATATCTTATTGTACCTGCAAGAACTCCAAGCGAGATTTGCTTTCTTAGCTGGTGATTTCAATGACATTATTCTATCTACACACCATTTTAGCTATGCTATGCTACAATCAAGTGTAGGTGTGTTCTCCAGTGCTCACACCTCCACTGCCCCAAATAAAAAACATGTAATTTAGAACTTCGTCCCCCAATGTATGTAAAGTTGTTTTGAAAAACAAATATACATTCATGTCATATTCTAGGTGTATTGTGTTGTCCTACGAGAGTCCTCTCCCTCATTCTCCTTTTGGTACATGGTAACCGAGCAGCCCTACCCTTCAGTGTCTTATATCTAGCTTGTTGAGTGTGCGGGCACACAAAGATTGGTTGTAGTAACGAGCAGTGTCTCAGGTGTGTAAGGTAAGGCTCACAAGCCTTAGAAGAGCTTTAATAGTTCGGGGTGAGGGCAGTCTAGTTCCCTCACCTAAAGAAACATGCAACATGTTGCATGAGGTGCAGGCGGCTCACACAAGAGCCTTGAAACGGTCTCAAAACAGATTATCAAGAGTTCGAAAGGCCTTTCCAATGGACAAATGATCAGAAGGCATGATGCTTCGTTGAGCATTGGCTTAGCAACAAAGGCAACACACTGAGAAGAAAGGACAACCAAGTTAAGAGTGGTCATGCTAGTCTAAGAGCAATTAGAGCTATAGCATCATGTTTGATAAATGTCCACCTAAAACACCACTAATCTAGCTCTGCTGCAGAATTTTATGGGATCCTTTTGGGACCATAACCAAAAAAGCATCCATTCTCCCTTTTATGGAGATTAGAATACCAAGAACCCATGTTTGCATTGTCTTTCAAACTGAATAAAGCAGAGTGTGAGGCATGCACAAGACTCCATCCTGTCCAGCCACTACAATGTCATAACACAAATCCAAAGGTGAGGTAGCTCATACACTGCTAGGATTTAAGTTGAAGTCAGTTGTTATTAAAAAAACTGAATTTCCCATCAATGCTCCTCATATCTGCCCAAACCCCCACCCCAATTTTTTAAAAACCTCATTCTGTCGTGTGCATGAGGCAATTCAAAGGCATGCACAACCTCCATTCCCTCCCATCCCGATGATGTCATGCCGCAAAATCAAAGGTGAGGCACCTTGCAACGGATGGTTTCATCTGTTGTATTCGAAGGCTCATTCCTTAAGAAGACTCCATTATATGAGCGACACTAGCACGTACAAGTGCTTAAACAGTGGTGCTACTACAGTGGCAATGCTATCTTAATTCGCAATGCTGAGAAGATCCCACTAAGGAGCTGCTCTTTTTCACTGTCTTTGCACAGGGGAACCCTTTTGAGCTGCCAGCAACGGCAGCTGTGCTGTATTTCTATTCTTGCTCTCACTTGAGCAGGTTATCTGCTGCTGAGGGTGAATAGCCTTATCAAGCCTTTATACTGCAAGGCTGCACTGCCATTTTAGTACTGCCACTGCTAAGTCTCAATTGAGCTGTCTCTAAGGTCACAAAGTTTGAAGGTGCAGTCGCCCTCCCTCTTTAGCGAAAGTCTGTGAAACAAACTGAAGAAGGCACAGTCAGGTGGAGAAAGTACAAGACAATCCGCCATTTTGGTGCTGCCTCTGCTAAAACTCCATTGACCTCTCTCTAGGAGAACCAATTTTTCAAGGTTCAGTCACCCCTTCTGTAGCCAAAGCATGTGAAACAGACAATTGAAGAGAAGGCACAAATCAGGTGGAGAGAGAAAGAGAGAGAGAGAGAGAGAGAGAGAGAGAGAGAGAGAGAGAGAGAGGGGGGGGGGGGGGGGGGGCGGCTACAAAAGCATAAGAGCTATCTTGCAAGCTGGAAAAAAAGGAGTTAATCAAGCATGCTCTCATTAAAGAGTCAAAATTAAGAAATCATCTGTGGAAAACATCTAACGGTGAATAGGGCCCCCAGAATTTAAATGATCATAGACGATGGAAATGCCTCTAACAGGTAGATTAAGAATTCTGGGATTTTCCAGATGTATTCGCACCTGCATCTGCTATATATGGCATTCTGAAAATGCATGAGACTTTAAAGATTGTAGCAGCATGACTGTACCCCTAATTATAAACCATATACTTCGGTGTGGCACTAAATTTCTGGTAACCCTTGATCACTTTGTTTACAGCCTCCAAGAAATCCTTTTCTGTCACAGTTTTCCTTCTAGCACGAATAGCAAACATGCCTGCCTCAGTGCAAACACTTCTTATATCGGCACCTGGTACAAGAAAACAGTTTGGCGGCAAATGAATTGAGATTCTGCTTGCAAAAAGAAATCAATAGCTAGCATAAAATCCGAAGGCACAATGAATCTACCTGTAGAATTTGGACAAAGGCGAGCAAGAAGTTCAAACCGGATGTCCCTCTCACAATTCATTGTTCTGGTGTGGATCTTGAATATCTGTGTTCTACTTTCAAGGTCTGGCAATCCAAACTCAACTTTTCGGTCCAACCGGCCAGGCCGTAGCAGTGCAGGGTCAAGTGTGTCAGGTCTACACAAGTGGGGATACAAGTGACATGCAGACACGAGCCACAATTAAAAGCCTGAGTGTTTGCAAAGAAAATTTTAAAAAAAACCAGGCAAAGATGGGCCAGTTAAAAACCTATTCGTTGCCATTAGCACTTTTATGTTTCCTCGCGCATCAAATCCATCCAGTTGATTCACAATTTCAAGCATCGTGCGTTGAACCTCATTGTCACCACCTAATCCATCATCAAAACGAGCACCTCCGATAGCATCCACTTCATCAAAAAACACGATACAAGCCTTCTTTGATCTGGCCATCTGGGAATAAAAACAGCCTTCTATTAGCATCAATAAAGACAATTTTAACAGAAACTTCTACAAATACATCCAGTAAAGTGACACTTTTAGGTTGATGCTATTATATACCTGAAAAAGTTCCCTAACCATTCGAGCACCCTCTCCCACGTACTTTTGTACCAACTCACTTCCAATAACACGGATGAAACATGCATCGGTTCTGTTCGCTACTGCTCGTGCAAGAAGTGTCTTTCCCGTTCCGGGAGGTCCATAACAAAGCACCCCCTTTGGAGGGTCGATTCCAAGCTTTACAAACTTTTCTGGATGCAACATGGGTAGCTCGACCACCTAATCCAGGACATCAGATTGCAAAATGAGGAAAGAACTAAAAATCTTTCACACGTGATCAAAACCAGACTGGACACAAGCGATCCCAAATAGAGAATAAGCAACCTTCAGATTTTTTTAATTGCATCTGAAGTCTGCAACCTCCTAAGATAAGGTTTTATCTCATGGGGATGTTTCATGCTTTGGGCATAAAGGAGAATTTATTCAACAAATGCCAAAAAACTCCAGGTACTTGGTAACCTCGCTAGTAAACAACAGGATAGCACCTTTTTATTTTAAATCTACACCAAATCTTTAAAAACTTTAGCCCATTCAAATCCATTACTCCAAGAATACCTACAGCTCGTTGTAAGAATAAAGGATAAGGTCTACCACATTATGTAAAATGTCCTCATAGCTGAGGAAGAGATCAATACAGTGAAAGTTGAATTTTAATTCAATACGAGACAGGACACATCTCAATGTCATAAAACGAGAGCACTCCAGACATTTTTACATGACACCAAGCAAAATAATGATCTTATCAAAATGCACTTATCATGGATGGAAATCCTCCAAAGATTCAATATATACCTTTGTAAGACTAGAATATGTCCAATCATACAAATTTAGATTTTTTGTTGTTCTAAAGACCAAAAATCTACACAGAAAAAAGACTTAAAATAAGACCAAAGATTCAATATTTATGTGTCGGAGTAATTAAAGTGATGATTGTGCTCATTAACAAGTATAATGCCTAAATGTGCATAAAGGATACACTTGCAATTTTATTGCATAGATATTCACTGAAATCCTCAACTTTGATCTTCAACAGTAATAACTAGGGCATCTCCACATTTTAATTCATCAAACATTATAATGCAAAAAAAGAATGAGGAAACAAATAAATAATGATGATCAGTTCACAAATTGTTAAGAAAGGTGTAAATACTAGAAGCACAAAGGTACCAACCTCTCGCATCTTTTCTATCTGCTCTTTGCAACCACCGACGTCATTGTATGTGACATCAGGCTTCTCTTCAACCGTCATCATAGTCACACTTGGATCAATCTTGGGGGGTAAAGGTATCTGAATTTGATACTTGTTACGATCTACCCTGGAGAGACCATAGGCAGCAAGAAAATAAATAAATCTTGTACCCCTAACATTGAGGGTCATCAAAGGACTGGCAAAGCAACTCTTGTATAGTAATAACAGTCATAATTGCCTGTCTGTACTATAGGAAAAGAGTGTGTCATAGAAGTCGTAAAATTGAGCCAGTGAGTTATACACCACGAGTCCGAGCAAGTACTCAAAAGCCAGTGTATCATTGTCAGCATCATGTAGCTCATGGCACTACAAATGTGAAACAAGTCATGGGACTATCAAGCACCATATATCTTGATTGCAGCACAACAGATTATGAGAGTTTTTATGAGAGTTCAAAAGGTGTACCCATGGCAAATTCCTTGGACTTGAACTCTCTATAGGGGAAGTGAAGAAGGGAAAGAACGCAACATGCAAGCTAAAGAAAATTAAGAGCATAGCGCTTAAATAGGCATTTACAACACTGTTTAGAAAGGTCCACTTACATGCAAATGCCTCTTCTTCCACTATCATACAATCCAGAACTGTTTAACTTTTTACAATAGGAAACTTCTATTACAATGGCTATACGAGCTGTGCAGGCTTCGTGTACTAGGAAAGACTTTGTGGAAGGTCAGGCTCAGAAATAGTCATTATAATATATACCTTTGTAAGACTAGAATATATCCTATCATACAAATTTAGATTTTTTGTTGTTCTAAAGTCCAAAAATCTACACAGAAAATAAAAGAGAAAACGAAAGAGAAGAAAAAAGAGGTAACAAAAGCTTTTTTTTTTAAGGAAGACATACTTAGCAAGCAAAGCAACATTTATGTCGTCATCAGTGCCCAAGCATAAGCAGCTATACTGGGTTTCTAAAGACCCGCGGAGTTTCTAAAGATAGACTGGACTCCAACACTCTATGCGACAAATCAGCACAGAGAGACTCCCCAAACAGCCAGAGACGAGTTCTTTCTTAACTATTTCCAACTATAAATCCATTCGATGTGGCAGAGAGAATGGTTAGCTGGATCTCTTTTTATTTTGTGCAGATAGAAGAATCTTCTGGCTGTACAGTCTGCACATGTTGAGAATAATCTAATGTTCTGAAGGAAAGAAAAACTAGTGTACTTTATCAAATCCTGTGAATCCAGGAACAGGCACAAACTTATCCCGTAACAACAAATCAGCGGGAGCAATGTTTACCCTCATGATAGTCAACCGAAGGTTACAAATCACCACCTCTACGCATCAAACGACGACAAGCTAGCACTACATTGCCACTGGCATCAGAACCTCACAAAATACAGCATGCGTAAGCACACGCATGAGGAGAAGGCTAATTCAAAAACTAGTTCAAGTTTGTACATTTCATTTCGATGATAACCAATAACTGACATTTTTAAGGATAATAAAACCTTTTAGGTGTCCTTTTCTTACAAAGAAGGAAGAATATTCTTGGAAAATCCTCGAAGAAAATGATTAAGATTTGATCGGGGGTGAGTAAGACTGCATTCATAAAATGGAAAATAGAGCCACAACAAAAGCAGCAGGATCGAAAGAGTGGTGGGGTATACCAAACTAAGCTGTAAATTCACTTTTAGAATGAGGGCTCCCCTTCCCAACCCAGAAAAATAAAACAAGGGCAACCGTTGCAGCCCCAAGAATATGAAAAATAGAGCCGCGAAAAATACGAACCAAGCATGTTAGGGGGGTCTGGGGTGAGGTAACAAGGCTATAACTTCTTTTGGGAATGAGGGTTCTCATCTCCCACCCAAAACAGAAAACTTGGCAGAAACGAAAATTTTGGTTTGGGAGTGTAAAGATGCTTACCCAACCCGCATGCCTTCCTCTATATCTGTAGGTGAAACTTTCTCCCCTAAACCTACAACAAACTGTGGTCAAGAAAAGTGTTAGGAAAAAACCACTACAACACTTATAAGCTTTTCGGAAAAGAATACAATAAGACCTGTATCATTGTTTTTAAGAAATCGAAGCTCGAACCTACCTTTGCAATCTGCTTTACATTTATCACATATTTGGAGTCATCAGCCCCAGGATTAATAATCTTCGTGCACCGAGCAACCTGCTCCACCAAGAAATGTTACACATACAAGAATGCCTTTCATTCACCATTTTCTACTGCAGCAGCTCTCATTAAATGGCTTGGCAAACTCACACCACAATTTTCACTTTTTGTTAAGATTCTATAATGACTCAACATTAATTTCAGTAGTATGGCTTACTTAGTTTACCTGATCACACCCCCCCTGCCCTTAGCATGCCGTAAGAATGAGATGCCTTGCACATCCACACATTTCCGTCCCTCCACCCTTGCGCGCATGTGCGACTAACAAAAACCACTCCAACTCCAAATCCCCACTAGGATTTTTACACCCTTCAATTAATTCCGAATACGTCCATATTGGGCCTTGGGTGATATGCCATGATGCGTGGGTAAGGTCAAAATGAGATTCATTACTGCTCCACAATTAAAATTTTAGGTTCAAAAACAAATTTGAGTTTGACACCCCAAGGCGGGAGACCCTGCCCAGAATTTTGGAAAGGTGACCTCCCCATCTGTAGTGCCAGACAGAGACTGAACAGAGGCGCAAATGGCTGGAGCAGATGGCAGGACAGGTTTGAGCAAAGGTGCCAGTTTGGAGGTGCCTATGGACCAGATCTAGGGGCTGGAGAAGGCTCTGGAACAGGTCGGCCAGCAGCGCAAGAGCCAAGGCAGAAAGGGGCTGAAAAGGGGCAGTCCTCTTAAGGCCTGGGCTGGCTGGTTGACTGGCCAACCAGGTCAGCCAGCACACCGACCCACGGGGGGTCCCCACCGCCCCAAATCTAGGGCTGTGGGTCAGTTTACAGACCACCTGCAGCAGTCAGCCATTTTGGCCCTGCTGGGTCGGTGCATATGGGGGGATCCCAGACACTATAAAAGGGGCCCCTTAGGGCCTCATTCATCATCCACCAGGGCAACCTTCAGGGAGCAGGTTTGGAGCAGAGGAGCAGCAGATTGAGGCTGGAGGTCCAAGCAGGTTGTATACTGCTAGCAGAGAGCTTGAAGAAGGGCTGCACACCCAGGCTGACACTCAGGGCAGCAAGTGTGGGGGATCACACGGAGACTAAAGTCTACATACGCTCATCAGGGAGCACCAGACTCAGGGATCTAGGAGTGTCTCAAAGGTAATAAGACAGCATTTTGTGGTGGGGACAAAAGACCATGTTTTTGGTGGGACTTGGCCCTCTGTTGTATTGTGTCCATTGGACGGAAATATTTCGTTGGTCCTATTTGCTGATCTGCACATATATTTGTCTATTTGCTGATTTGCACATATGTGTGAAGCACATTAACTAAGGAAGTTTGTGATTCCACCCACACCACCACTATGTGAGCTCTTGGGCTATTCTATCAATCTTCCACTATGCATACCTTCTGTTTGGTTGTTCAAGTATCAGAGCCCAAGTAGGAGGCTCACAAGTGTGGGAGCTTGAAGGCAAGGACCTTACTGAAGGACGACCTTGATTCAAGGCTCTGGGGAATCTACTTCCACAACCGGAGGATTGTGCCCTTGCGAGAAGGAGGGTGACTCAAGTTCAGCCAGGTGTGTAAAGAGTTCTTGTCTAGGGACAATGGTGTTAGTTTTTGGATTTGCTGTGTAGAATTGTAGCAGAGATGTCAAAGTTAGACTCTCCAGCCACTGCTCTTCCTTCCTCCTCCTCCAATGTTTCACTATCTCTAACTTTGGAGAGTCCCGGAAACTGGATGGGACCAATTATCCTATCTAGAAGGTGAAGATCAGGAGTCACTTAGTTTCTCGAAAATTGTGAAAGCTTACAATGGGAACGGAGGCAAAGTCAGAGGATGTGTTGGACAACAAGGGGAGGATACTTGCACTAGTAAATGCGGATGAGCTCGAGGCATGGGAGGATAGAGATGCCCGAGCCTGGCCTTGATTATAGGGATATCGGCAGACTCCGTGATTCCTCATATCCAAATGACAGACACGTCAGTAAAGGCGTGGGCCATTCTGAAGGATCTGTATGAAACAGAGTATACATCCCGGATCTTGACTCTTCAACATGAACTCTACAACATGGATATGGATGACGGAGATTCAACTTGACAAAAGTCAAGGTGGTGAGAGATCAACTAGCATCGGTTGGTCAGAAGATAGACAGCCAGCTCATGGTGCACTGACCCCACAAACGTCCAGCACAAATCAATTTGATTTCCATGTTTATGGAGACGAATGTTTACCTTAAATATAAGGTTGATGTTGAATTCTTTTAAGTCTTAGATGTTAAAATTCTCTAAAACGTTTGATGTTAAAGAATTTTACATCCAGGAAGTCAACAGGCTGCTTCATACTTTCAGATTGGTGGTCACATACAATAAGGCGCTCCATAGATATTCATGCTATTTATTACATGGGCACTATATTTGTTTACATGTATCAATGCCTCTCATCACAGAACCTCCCATATGAGAGTATATTTACATGCAAAAAGGAACTTTCCAATGTGGTCTAGATAATCAGTAACGCATCATTTTCACCAATAAATCTGTTTCAGAGCCTTCAAACATGATTCCTGGTAATAGTGATGCATGGTACTACTGTGGTGTAAGTGATAAGCAATAATCCCAGTAATAACATGCACCACTGTGGTGTAGGTGTCGTGTACGTGAGCCTGGAAACCACCCAAACATTTCGGCCTCTACAATGTTTCTTTGAAAAGGCCTGACATGCAAGCGTTTCAGTACTCTATCCTATAAAGTTAAGAAAGAATCATGATTTTTTCCACAAAATGCACCTAATTACTGTTTTAGTAGTCATTTGAACAAAATCCCGAAACATTCAAAATGTTGCAGAAATCATGAACCCATTTCAGTAAATGTTTAATGGTCACTATGATATGCCCACTTTCCAAAATTCTTTTGCATTCAAAGTTTAGATCTCCTTCTCAAAGAAAGCTACCCTGGATCTATCCCCTGATCGGTATGATTTCCCAAGCACCACGTAATAGCTCAGTGAATCATTTGAAAAAGATTTTTCTCATTGACTTTTTTTAAAAATAAGAAACTCCACACACTTTCCCCAAAAAAAAGGATCTCCCGAGTTTTTTTAAAGACACCAAGGTTAAACCTCTTACAATAGCACCACATAATTACATTCAAGCCAAATTAAATTGAGATATTTCTAATGCATACTCAAAGTGATAAAACTAGATATCCATGGACCATACCCAAATTTAAGAAGGCAAATCAAATCATACACATTTTCACACAAACATCTTTGAGACAGTGCGAGGTACCTGTAATGGCTGTTCTTCTTGCATCATTTGCTTGTCCGAAACAAGATCCCATTGACTTGGAGCTGCCAAACCTGTATCTGACTCCTTAATACCTAAGAAAAACATACAAATCTTAGCAATGAAGAGAAAATATGCCTACACACAGCATTCCCAAACAATGATTCCTTTCACATAGTGTAACAAGCCCATCCACCACTGTTGACCCCCTCCCCCTAGTGTTAGAAAACACACCTACATTTAACAGTAGCATAGCATAGCTAAAACAATGTGTAGATAGAACAACATCCTTGCAATCACCAACCAAGAAAGCAAGACATCTAATGCAGAAGATATGCAACGGCACCTACCAAGAAAGCAAGACATCTAATGCAGAAGATATGCGACGGTGCAAAACCCAGTCAAATTGCTCAACACTTGTGCAGATAGAAGAAGATATAGAGAGCACTTTCAGATCAGAGAGAGAATAAACTGATGTACAGCCAGATCTCATCTATAGAATAGAAATCCGTACACAAGAAGCTCCAAAAGTGTACCAACACCTGCAGTAGACATATGCTGAAATTGGCACCAACACAAGCGCTGTTTGCTGAGCACTATGCCATAGAACCCCTCCTGGATCCCACATTCCTCTCGTGGGCTTCAGTAACTTTCTCTAGGGAGAGCTCTGCCTTCTGCTCCCTCCTGCACCCCACATGCACTCTCCTAAACCCTGTAGGTATGTGCACTGTAGCCCAATATTGGCTGAGGGCTGCACCTGCAATGTACTAAGGACTGCCCGGCACCTCAATGGGGCCTTTTATAGGGCGCCCGACCAGACCTACTGACTGAGAAATGTTCCCATGTGTTCAATCGAATGAAAACTAGTCCTTCTAGTATACATGTGGAACCAACCTGCATCAGACTGCTGACTAGGCCAGTATTTCTGCAGCATCACAGACTAAGTTCTGCCGACCCAGTCTGTAACTAATTGACCAACAGCCAGGTCTGCCGACCTGCTACTCATGCCTTTTGGCCTATATAAGGCCTTCTCCTAGCGTCATATGCTATACCTAGATGAATCCAGGAACATTCCCAAACTCATCCTCTAAAAACACAACATAGTGCAGTTTCAATCTCACAAGAGTCACTCATAAGATTGAAAACCATAAACTCCATCACGCATAGCAGGTACTAGCTACTATGACATCCCCACTGACGTCATCAGCGCCCAACAGTGGGTGTAGACCATAGTATAAAAGTATGCACTCACACATACAAATCCACACACCCACACATACTTGGGCATCCATTTATACAAAGTCTTCGTACTGAGTTTCTGTCGGCACTCCGGAGGTGAAGGGCAAACTCAGCCATGACAAAGGCTAGCACTAAAGGAGAAGGCTAATCAACAAGCAGTCCAAATCTCTTCATTCAAGCTACAACTGCTTGTGAAGTCTAAACGATTTCATTTTAGTCTCTCCCAAACGAGCATCTAAATCTAAATCTAGCTGATAGGGCAACGCACCATTTAAGATAGAAAGAATTATCGCAATACCAACAGGCCGCAACTTGGACGTTGAGCCCATCTGCCCACTGCATGGGCCTGTATCAGGCCTGGCCTGCAAGGTCTGCACAGAAGTCCACCTGAAAGCAGTTCTGCACCAGATCCTTTGCCCTCTTGATGGGCCTCTCGCTGAGCATCCTTCAGGGCCACAGCCAGCCAAAAAATGGGCATGTTTACCGCCCAGATGGAGGACTGTGGGACAACCAGCTCTGGGTGAGTTGGTGGCCCATATGGCTGCCCCAGGAAGATGTTTGATTGTTGCTCACATGACCGCCTGTTAGCTGCCCATGTGGCAGTTTCTCATTCCCCTACCTGTGTACATGTGGCACAGACTACACCCAACATCCTGTAGGTGTCAAGCGTTGCTCTCCTCATTTGGAGCTCACAGGTGGGGCATTGACCTTATACTTCCAACACTTATTGTCTCCCCTGCCTCCCCTCCCCCTCATCCCCTTGCCACTGCATGCCTTCTGGAGCAAAAACCTAAAGCTAGAAAGCTCCCCCTTCATTAGAAGCCCTTCAGGTTGCTACAAACATCTATAAAGGTGTACCTCATCAACCTATTAAATTTGCCTTTAATTTTAATTTGTATAAACAGGTGGCTCTATACCAATATTAAAAGCACATACCCTTCAAAGCACACACCTCTTCAAGTTTGGGTCCACTCTCTATATAAGAGAGGATCACAAAACTTCAGACATTCTATGCAACACAAATTTCCTTTTTCTATTTATCATTCCAAGCTCCTTTCTGTTCCTCAGCTCACTAATGATATTCAATTACTAGTATTTCTTACACTGATATCAGAGCAAGCTTTCACCCTTGCGAATAGGACATGACCGCCTCCTTGTAGCCTACACCTGCTGATACCAAACCTATACTAAAAGGCATCCACACATTTGCGCATGGAAAAGTTGGGGAGAAGGGGAGACAATTTTCTCACCCGCTGCCTCACAAAGAAATGCCAAATCACACCAAGGGCATTTCCCACCATGGAGAGACACAGCCTTTCACCCAATGACAAGGTAGCAAGTATAGGTCCTTTTAGACTAGTAATCACTCCGCAAACAATCCTTAAGCCTTGGTGCTCTAGCACCAAGGGCACTTCCCACCAATGGAGAGACACAGCCTTTCACCCAATGACAAGGTAGCAAGTATAGGTCCTTTTAGACTAGTAATCACTCCGCAAACAATCCTTAAGCCTTGGTGCTCTAGCCCTGAGGTGCCTCAACATAACAGCCATGGGTGCTGCAAAACGGTTTAGATTTCGGAGACTTGTTATTCG
Organism: Dipteris shenzhenensis; assembly: GCF_047967505.1. NCBI lineage: Eukaryota > Viridiplantae > Streptophyta > Polypodiopsida > Gleicheniales > Dipteridaceae > Dipteris > Dipteris shenzhenensis. The sequence goes on along the minus strand of NW_028239848.1, from coordinate 116,202 downwards.
AACGACTTGAGAGACTATACTTGTCGAACTTTAGCATTTGCGACATGCTTTTTAGCAAATCCAGCACTTTTAAACCCTGAAACCTTTTACCCGAACGTACACACCCACACACACATACATACATGGATGCGCATAATTGACAAGTGAAGTATACGCAAGCAATGAAACTCTAGCTAGTTACATGAAAGCAGACGAAATGTCAATCTGACTTTCTTTCCCTTATGAACATACCTGCAGAGTAAATCAATCGGTACTATCAAAAAGCAACGACTGATTTACCGAGATCCCCTTGTCTAGGACAAATGATGGACACAACAAATAGAAGAGATCAGGAAAAAAGCCACTAACCACATAAATCATTGACCTTCTTCGCCATGTCTTTGATTTCTTTTTCTACTCTTTTAATCGTGGTGGCGTACGGACCCAGACCCTGACCAGGAGTAGAAGCCCATGTCAGAAACACACGAACAAAACCCAAAAGCGCAGAGTGCTTTCTACTGACAGAAATGCACCAGAGAGAAAGAGAGAAAGAGACGTAGGTTTTGAGAAGGGCGATATCATCTTCGTCGAGGGGAGGGGGGTTCTTAGCGTTCAATTCGTCTTCTGGCTCCGGAGCCATGGGAAAGGCAGGTGCTGGCAAGATTGGGAGGCGACGGCAGCAAAAGCGAGCTCAGTGGAGAAAAGGCGTGCTTTGCACTCCAGAAGAGTTGGCCAAGGTCACAAATGCCTGCCAGTATATATATGTAGGTGTAGTGTTAATTAGGATTGTAACAATCTTCTTAATCTTAATCTTAATTAGGCTTTACTCTTTTTTTTTTGGGCGGTAACTTAGGGCCTTAGCACATGGATGGGGCTAGCATGGGTTTAGGATGGGAATATTTTTGTCATCATCACTCCCATCCTACACCAAGTGGTCTAGGATGGATTTAGAATGGGAGTAGCCACTTTTTCTCCCATCCTGGACCATGGCCTCTAGACCCTCGCAGCCAGAATGGGTTCCCCTTTTTCAGGGATTCAAAAACATAGAAGGATGACATGTGTCCTTGTCCCCGCAAGGTCCCTGAAATGATGCCATGTGTCCTCTTCCTCCTAAACCCATCCTTAGTTCTTTTTTTATTAGCACATGGTGGGATGGGAATAGGATAAAAATATGCATGGGACCACTTGGGACCACCTTTTCCCATTCCCATCCTATTTCTTCCCATGTGCTAAGCCCCTTAAAGTATGTATTAAAGGTAAAGTGGACTGTAAAAAAGAGAAGGCATCCTCAGCAAGAAAGGCAAACACCTCTAGTTCAAGCTTCTACCTATCACTCTAAAGCTTTCATTGTCTTTCCCGAAAAACTGTACAGCCTTTCTTATATCATCTAGTATTACATTCTCCCAAGATGGATCTGTGATAGACTAAGTCATTTCTCTGCTTCCAAATATGTTGAATCACTTAATTAGCCTTTACTTGGCCATCACTCTTGAATCCTACCAAGCCATTCTAAACCGTTGATGAACAGAGCACGTCTTGTCTTTTATTTTCGAACCCCGCACCTCTCTTCGATTCCAGCTAGAGCTTTCAGTCTCACAAGCCCTTTCGCAAATTGATTGCCATGTATGTCAAATGTGGCTCACCAACAATAGAGCATTGTAACTACATGGTTGATCTTCTATCAGGTTTAGGACATTTGCATGAGGAAGAGGAATTTCATGAAGTTATGGTGTCCTCCATCTAAAAAAATATGGACAGCTCTGCTTAGTGGTGGTGCAAAACTTATGGGGAAACAGAAATAGGATTGAGATGCTTTCAACACCTTGTCCAAATGAATGTAGAATATGATGTTACTTATATGCTAATGGCAAACATCTATGCAAGTGCAAGCAGGTGGGAGGATATATAGGATAGAGGAGTTGAGGGAATAGGTAGGGGCAACGGGAAAGCCTTTTGGTGCTTGGATAGAGGTGAACTAGAAGATGCACGAGTTTGTGGTGGCCAACAACCTTGATGTAAGGAAATATCTATAATGCTAGAAATCTTGAGTTCACATTTGAGGGTGAAAGGCCATGTTATGGCTCTATGTCTGGTCTTGAGATCCAATGCCGATGACACGAAGGAAGTGCATTATGTGGGCATGCAGATAAATTGACCATAGCTTTTGCTTCCCTTGACATTACCTGCACCACCTAATCCATCCAATCAGGGACAATTGACTATTCAAGGAGTCTCTCCTGCTGCCAAGGGCAATATATGGCTCAAAATATTCTATTACCCCCACCCATCCTGGGTCCTCAACCATCTCCACACCAGTTCACTCCTATGAATTAGGTTATAATAGAGTAACGGCCTATTGATTGTTGGGAAGAACCAAATCACACTCTCTCGGTGGGTGATTATGCACAATATGGGAGTCATCCAAACCATTACAACTACATAAGTCGCTATATTATGTAGGAGATTGAAAAGTGGGAGATCTTTATTTGGGATGATTGCTGCATTTACCATTTCAAGGACGATTTGTGCTCTTGCAAAAACCTATGGTCTACTTCCTTTCAATCATCTGGGGAGGGGGGGTGTGCTTTCCTCTAAAGGCCCTTCTCGACCACCTTTTGAGCGTTCTATGCAATGCAAAGATTCCCTCTGACCCTTCATACCTCACTAGGAAGGTAGCATCACGGCCATCACCTTTATCATTGGAAAGAGCCTTTGTGCCTTTTTGCACCACTCTTGCACTACCCAACCTAGACACCACTTTTTCTCTATGGTCTGTCATAGAGCTCTGCTCAGAAGCTTTGGAATCCTAGATGGAAATGGGCCTGCTTGGATGCCCTCCATCAATGCAAAGTAAGCTTCTTCTTCCTTTGCACTAACTAGCATCATGTCGTGGTTGGAGATTGCATACTTTGACTATTGTGGAGGTGCTTCTTGGCTATACTTTTTAGTTCCATAGCTTCATCTATGCTTGCAACTACACGGAAGAACTAGAGAAAGAGAGGAAGACTAATGCTTGTATTTTGGGGATGCTTTACCACTTTGTGCACTAAGGAGAGTGAGGATTTACCATTTTGTGCACTGAGGAGAGCAATGCTAAGCTGCCAGTGATCAATACATGTTAGCATCACGAACACCTTGAAGAGCAATTCGGACAATTATATGTGCGATGAAACAATCATCATGCTCACCACTCGGAAGAGTCTCTTGCAATGCAGGTCATCAATGCACTTGCCCATGGCAATCATGAAGGTATTGACCACGTGAACATAAAGTTGGGACAAGCTTTCCTTGCTTACATCCAACTAACTTGACTTGTTTAATATTTTATTGATATTATATATTAGCTTGCCTTTTCAAACATTAACGTTCAATCATCATTATTAATTTGTAGATAAATCAACCCAATAGCAAATAAGTAGAGCAAACTTGGCAACCAAAAGATGCATTTGGCACTCCATGTGAGCACGACATTGCAAGATTGCTTTATTTTTTGCTACACATCCAACACTGGATGTGCTCTCCCATTGCTACACCACCAACACTGGTGCTTTTTCAAAACAGGGAAAAGGCATGTTTCCCTATGATTATGAATTTATGGAGAGAGTTGTGACAGCTCTGCACCATACGTTATGTAAGGATTTTCATTTGTCTTTGTTTGTTTTTGCTAGAGTTTGCAAACCCGAAACCCTTTGGACTAATATATTCTTTAAAAGGTACATATACCACAACCTTTTACCTATGTTACAATTTGAAATGGATACTCAAAAAAAGCATGTTTGAATATTAGAAAATAGATTGTATACATGATGTCAATTATCTTGCACATCAAAAATTATAATCAAAGGTAAGAGGTCAGCAAGTTTACATTCCACTCATACCCAATAAGCTCAATATGAGTTTTGCACATGTTTACATTAAAGCTGGCCCAGCATTCTAGTTTAATTCACAAATGAAAATTCAAAATCCCCCCAATAATTTGATTACTCTCTCTCTCTCTCTCTCTCTCTCTCTCTCTCTCTCTCTCTCTCTCTCTCTCTCTCTCTCTCTCTCTCTCTCTCTCTCTCTCACACACACACACACACACACACACACACACCCACACCCACACCCACACCCACACCCACACACCCACCTTTGCCTATACATCTCTCCCCATCACCGCTTGGTCGATGAAGGAGAAATCCTGACCATCTGATGCACTAGCTAGAGAAGTCAAACAACGGATTGATAAAGAGCAGCAAATATCCTCACCTCGGATATCTCTGGCAAAGTGGAAGGTCTCAGGGGAGGAAGTAGCAAACTGCAACAAACAGATCCTAGCTATCCATGTATCGAATCCGGATCCAAAGAAACCTGGATTGTGCATCTCTCTGCTCCACGGAAATGGTCCCCAAAAGTGTAGATTTGAAAAGGACTACAACTCCACCTGACCCTTGAACTCCCCCTGTATCCCTCATCTCATCTTTGTAGGTAGACTCCCATGTATATTCGTTGACTACTGGAAGTGGGCGCTTTGGACTCTGATGTGTCTCTATATAAAAGACTATGTCGTGACATGTATAGGATTCCAAGAAGTTCCTTGGTTTTGACCATAGGGTGCCATTATAGTTCCAAATAGTGCAGGATAGGGTCTCGTATATCTGAGTCTCATAGACCCCGCTTCCCTATGTAGGGGAGGGGGCTGGTGCCCTACGACGACCTGTAAGAAGTCGTCCCTCTCGTACCACTGCCCACTTCCCCTCCTTCTAAGCCAATCTCGTTGTTGTAGCAAAGAGCGTCTCTCCTCAACTTGTAGAGGGGTGAGGTCCTCATCCATGGAGATAGCTGGTTGAAGCAGACCTACTCCTGTGCAAAGCATGTTAGCTCCATCTCGCGCTTACAGAAACTATGTACCTCCATTAGCAAGGTCTCCCAGGCCTATGCTGCATCAGCCCACCCGTATCCTAGCTGAAACTATGATGGTTGTGACATGAAAGTGTGGGGATGAGTTCAGAAGCTGGGCAGTGACTAAGTGAACTAGGTGAAATACGGAGATGATAATGGAATGGATGAGGCAATCCCAATGGGATGTGGGAGCGTGGGCTGACTTAGAGGGAGAGGGGAGAGAAAGGTTGAAGTGTAATGCGAAGCAGTGTATGACACCTTCGAAGTAGGTGTCCTAAGTGGTGCGAGAGTTGTAACAAGAGAGGAAGGGAAGGAAACAACCGGCGCCACAGGCATGAGTATGTCACTAATAGTGGCTATAGCTAGAGCTGGGGAGACGGAGGCTGTAGCTGAAACTAGTGCTAAAGTGGAAGCTGAAGTCTAAAGTGAGGATGTAGAGGGAGCTGAAACTAGAACTGGAACTAAGACTAAAATGGGGTTGAAGTCAAAGTAGAGATAGAGGGAGCTGAGGCTGGTATGGAAACTGATGCGGTGGCTGAAGTTGAAGTAGAGATAGAGGCTGAAGCTGAGGCTAAGGTGGGCCCCGGCTTTGCTTTGATGTCAACCCCAAGTCCACTTCAGTTGATGCACATGTTCTCATCCTCAAGTTTCAGTTGTGTCTATTGTACTTTTTTGTTGTTACTGTTTCCTTTCTCGGATTTATTCGTCTCTTTCTCGGCTTTTCCCAGTGCCTTGGGTTGATTCGTGTCCCCTTCGTGCACATTTTAGTGCGGGATCGGGAACGGGCGCATAGGCTGCCCCCCATGGCAGGAAGCACACCCAGAGTGAGGAAGCTGGGGTATTTGGAGCCAGGTGGGAGAGAGCAATGGGAGGGAGGAGTTGTAGAGGAGGAGCAACAATGTGGAGGGTAACCGAAGGTGGAGAGGTAGAGGGAGCTACCCACAAGGGGAGGCAGAGGCGTGGCAGGAGGGAGGGGCTATGAGGCGGTGCAAGAGGCAGGTGGGAGTGAATGGGAGGCCTAGGTGTAGGTAAAGAGGCAGGTCGGCAACGAGGAGCAAAAACATGAGGTAGCTAGGCGAGAGAGGCGGTGGCTAGCAACAAGGGCAAGGGCGGCACGGGTAGGGGGTGCAACAGCGGAGGGTGCTGCAGCAGGCGAAGGAGTTGCAGTAGCGGAGGGTGCTGCAACGAGAGGAAGGATGGCGAGCAGGGGAGCGGAGGAGACTAATTCTCCCCATCTCTGATGCGATAAGAGGGTCCCTATCATGAAGCCCATCAACCAGAGCTGGTAGAACATGTTTGTCCCCTAAATTTCCCAAAAGCTATAGAATCAGCCAGAGAGAGAGAGAGAGAGAGAAAGAGAGAGAGGAGGAGCTACAAAGGGGGATGGATTATGTGTGGCCTCCACTGGGAGTAAACTAGTGAAATTGATGACTAGTTGTTGGTTTCATCGGTTTCTTCTCGATAAAGAGCACTCGATGAAGATTCTTGGCCGTTAATGACTCGAGGAGGTGGTGCGACACAGTATGGATCCCTCAGTGGATTGAGTCTTGAGATTGAACTAAGGACGTGGATGCAAGGAATATTTCTAAGCATAGATGATGAAAAGTTTGATCGAGCGGCATGTGTCAGCCGATCATTAGTTTGTCACTCTAGATCGACTTGTTGGTTGTCGAGTCCTGTGGTGTCTGAGGACTAATTAACTTTTAACCAAATGGAAGATTTCTTGTAAAGTAGCTAGTTTCATAAATCACTATTACAAAACAAAGCGGAGAAGTCCTCCTAATGGGGACTTCAACGCGAGGGACATGTGCCTATCAGGTACCACTCCTTGACTTTAGGGATGATTCCACTCTGCTGCCACACATTGACCTTGAGGAGGCATCTATGCTATGGGTTTCGGCTAATAGATGAGGTCCATTCACATCTGGCAGGCCCTATTAGACCTCGGCAGGATGCATGATCTCATTATCTATAATGGTCTTGACACATGGCCTGCCACCTCAAGGGGTTTCACATGCTTTCCACATGGGGGAGGCTCCAGCATTGTTGATTACATCATGGGATCCCCTGCCTTCACATCTCGCATCACTGACTTCACTATAGCACCTTTCCCTCCAAGGGCTGATCTAACTATCTTTTCTTTAGCATCTCCAGTCCCCTCGCATAGCACCTTCCACCCCACTGAGTTTTTACTCCACCTACCATGATATACGCTTTGACCGCCGCGATCACTCATCTACCTACTTTGGCCGTCTGTACATACTTCTTGCTTATATTGACTTCATACCCCTTTTAGAGGATCGTGCTGCTCTGGTCACCTGCTCACTACACGAGGCTGCCCTTCACGCTTTCCCCCACACCACCCACCCACCACCCCCTGGGACCATACCACATGACATTTCTTTTGAGGCAAATTGACTTCACCTTTACATGCATTTGCTATCCCTTTTCCTACAAACTCGCACTTAATGAAGCTCCTCAAGTAGGGAAAGCTTTCTTGCAAAACCCCAAGCCTCCCATTGTTGAGAATGCTTTAACCATTTGAAGGGTGCACATTTGCCAAGTAAGAATTTTAACTATCACGATTATTATACTTGTGATCTAGAAATCTGTCACCATTCTTTTCACAAAATCATACTTATGATCTAAATTTTATCAACCCTATAGATGACACTATTGCATCCTATTTCACTAAATTACTCATATTGAAGAAATGATGATGATCCTTTAACAATGGTCAACACTCACCATTTTGGACCCAAATGAAAAGATTGATTTGTCATTCAATATCAAACTTAGATTGTAAAAGGATGTAAATTTTTTATACAAACCTTGGTGAAACGCTAAAAAATGTTTGTGTCAAATTTGACCTATTTTTATTCAATTACATTATAAAGCTAGCCTACTTTTGTAGAATAAAATGCACATTTATGAGGGGTGGTTTAATAATTGACGATATGAGGGGTCATTTGACAACTAAAAATATTATTGTTTAAAGCTTTCATGCACATCCTTAATAGGACATGACATTTCCTTGGAGTCAAATTGACTTCACACACCACATGCATTTGCTATTCCTTTTTATACAAACTAACACTTAGTGAAGCTTCTCAAGAATGGAAAATTTTCTTGCAAACCCCCTCCCATCTTTGGGAATGCTTCGACCATTTGAGCTAAGTCACATTCGATGAATTTCCCATGAAATAATGCACCTTTGCCAAGTTAGAATGAAATCTATTGCCATTCTTTTCACAAGCTTATACTTGTGATCTAGAAATCTATCACCATTCTTTTAACAAGTATTATACTTGTGATTCCTTCAACCTCATAGAAGACACTTCTTCTTGTTTCACTAAATTACTCATATTAAGAAACAACTATGATGTTTTCAATAGTGGTCAAAGGTTCAACGAACTCTGCTAGTAGTAACCTTACTCTCAAGTAGAGAAAAACATAGTTCAATGCCATTGCTTGCCCCATCAAATGTATTCAAAAAGCATCTTTCTAATCTATACCTATTATTCATTAAATTTTTCTAATCTGTACCTATTATTCAAAAATCATCTTTCTAATCTGTACCCATTATTAAAAAATTATCTTTCTAATCTATAACTATTATTTATTTTATTATTCATTTAAAATTGTCTTTTTAATTTATTCATTTAATTTGAAAATTGTCTTTGTAATCTATACCTATTATTTATTTTAAAATTGTCTTTCTAATCTATACCTATTAATTTATTTATTTATTTACTTCAAAAATCATCTTTCTACTCTCAACCTATCACTTATTTTTAGTGTGTTACTTAAGTGGTTTACTATAAGAATGTTGGGTTATTCAAGAGTGTTATTCAAGAGTGTACAAGGCTCTAGTTTGAGTGCCACTATGATAGATGTGAAAGAGATTGTGGAAAATGTCTTGTGTGAGTGTAGGGATTAGATTAGATATGTGTAACATTATCCATCCATGATGTCACAGAGATTCTCTTCATTGACATCATCAATGATGTATGTGAGAAGGTAAGGCACTCCCTCTGCTTATAAAATGAGGTTGATTGTACTTGCTTTGCTATCACATCGATCAAAGTTAATCGGAGTACTTTGCCTCAGTCTTGTCTTCTAATCTTACACTCTATCTTTCTCTTTAGTAGTGCCACTCTCTCTCAACAATGGAGATCTTCTATCCCCCTTAGTTAGCCTATGATTGTGCATCTCTATTTTGTACAAATGGTATTAGCACTCCCAAGATCGTCTTGTGATTGCTCCCTAAACATGATCAACTATAATTCATTTATTAACCTTAATGGTGATTGCCGGTACTTCCTCATCAACTACAAGAGTGACAATCAAAGGTATAGTGGCTAAAGAATGTACCTCTTTTGGTGACTCGGATAATTCTTTGATCTGCTAAGCAAAGAAATCTCCATAGTATGGAGCTATTCACATTAACTCAACAAATGTCAGACTGACTTGCATGTTCTTGAATACTTCCCATGCTCGGTCTAGATCTGTGCTAGGTTCTAGTGAGGCACTCGTTTCTATTGCATTTGCCTTAGATTTTGAGGATTCCCCTCACTCAGTAATAGATTGCTGAATCTGGTTGGCTATCTTCACTACTGCAGCTTTCCCTTTCAACTCCCTTACAATTTTACTAGTTAAAACTCCTTTTGAGCTTTCCAATTGATGTCTTTACTTGAAGAATCTGTGCCTTAAGTAGTTGCAATTGATTCTTTTGATTGAGTGACCACTGGGGCATCAACTGCATTTGGCAACTTGGCTACAAGTACTCGACATTCTAGATCCACTTCTTTTCTTTCCATGCTAGTTTTGAGAAACTTCAAATGTTTAGCTCATATTGGACAGTCAGAACGCAAATGATTCTCTCCACAACAAAAGCACTTAATCTTATATGGATCTATTTTCTCCTTACCATTCTTACCTTTGTCCTTCTGCTTGGGATGTCATGGCTTACTGTTTGATGGGGCCGAGAGTCAATTGTCACTTGGTTTGCTGACTCTTGAGATTTTTACCACCATTGAACCAACTTTCAGATTCATCATGACCAAACTTGGTATAAATATTGCAATACTTAATTTTGCATTTCTCTTCCACATGTCCATCTCTAGAACACTTATTACACCATTTGTCATTGTTGCTTGGTTTCCCTCAAACACCTAATTCTTTTAAGGCCTTCTTCAAGTCAATTTTGAGCTTATCTTTCTTTGTTGTTGTCTCCTTAGTGTCACTATCAGCATCTTTCTTATTTGCCTTATTCTTTGAGCCTTCACTCTTCTCCAGAGCAACAACTCGGTCTAGCAATTCCTCATAGGTTCTAGTCAGATTGACTACCTCTGGCTTACACAGGTCTACATGGGTGCAACTTGTCATCGAACCGGGGAACAACAAAAATCAATTGATTCATAAGATCTTGCATCCTAAGTACAAAGTCTTAGACAAACTCTCCCGTGCTCTACTTCAGCTCACTTAGCTTCGTTTGGACATCTTCTTCATTGATTTCCCACCTAAACCTTTGCATGAATGCTTCAGACATCGCATACCAATTGGGGAAATATCCAACTTGGAAACTAATTAAACCACGTCTAGGAGTTCTTGATCAAAGTACATGGAAAATAATCAGTGTACTCCTTGTCTATTGTGGTACCGTTGATATGATAGACTCGCAGAAAACTCTGCAGGTGACTGTATGGATCTTCGTCATCAATGCCTTTGAAAATTTGAAATTTTACCTTGATGTTGGTACTAGACTTAGACTTTCTACTCCATAGCTAAGTAGGTAGGTCTTCCACTTGGAAGGACCAAGTCACTAGCCTTCCACCTGTCATATCTGCCTTCATGCATATGAGGCCGATGTTAACTATCCCGGAGTCAGTTGGTACTATCTTTAGGCCCTAGAGGTATAGTTCAGTGTACATCTGTAAGCTGAGTAAGATTTATGTCCACTGTAAGAGGAACTCGAGCAAATTGCCTTACTTGCTCCACATTCACCTCAGGTCTTTGGTGGCATCTTTCTCCATTGGAAGCACGCCACTCTTCCTCTCCCTTATTCATTTGATCATTTGTTGTAGCTAGTCTTCTACCTTTATATCTTTCTCAACGTAATTCCTTAGGACTGATAGCCGAGTATTGTGGAAGATGTTCTCTGATTTGGCCGTCTCGTTCGTTTTGTTCCATAGAGGAAATGGCCATCCGCTCAAAATCCAAACGCTCTATAGATGAATGCTTGAGCTCCACTTGCCATGACGGACCTTCATCCGCCAATCTTCTTGGACACCTCAACCTAATACCAATGTTCCATCCTTCCGACTCTACATAGTAATAAAATTCCATTCTTGGGATAGCATAGCCAAGTCTCACTTGTTGTGCTCATCACTCCTATTGGGGACAATTGCTACTTTTGCTAGCCTTCTTTGGGTGTTGAACTTCGGTTTCAAGACCACTCCAATTCTCATGGTAGGATGTAACCAATTCCTTTTACTCATTTTTTCTTTGTGCCCAACCGTGTATCTTATTCTTCTTTCCAAGTGTGTGTTAGCAATCAACTAAGGCATAAAGTATCCGAGTAGCAATCCAAATACTTTGTGTATCCCACTTGCCGGTCTTCCATCACACCACCAAATTGCATCACTCGTCTAGAGTCACTTGAGAACTTTCCTATAGTAGCCCACATTCCTAGCAACTGTTTCACTTTGTCATTTGTTATCCTAAACCTTACTGACCTCGATGCTGAGCTTACTAGCTCAGCTCTCTAATTCTCTTGAATTGACAACTCATCAACTCGTAATTCACTCGATGCAAAATCACTAAAATGTTGAGGGTTTGGTTCCCTCACTCGTGGCTAACTTAGAAAGGTGCATGGTGCAAACCCAACCCGTGCTATGCTTGATGAAGATGCCCTCCCTTGTAGTTCCTAAATATGGCATGCTCGAGTGATAGAATGGTTGGCAACATTAACACTCTGAGTTTGAGGTTAGTTGTCATAGGAGAGTCTACACACACGTAAAGAATACGAAGTGATTCATTAATAAAGACAAGTGTATGTACAAGAATGGAATCAACTTGTGTGGATTGGAGTACAACGAAGCCACCTCAAGCTTGCAATGAACACTTAGTCACTTTCTATCCTAGCAAGCTAAAGCCAGAGGAAGAGAACTTGGCACACTGCTCTCTTCTCTGCCTGTTACAATCGTATCATCTACCCAAGAAAACCACCTTCTAAGTGTAGACACGCTCGGTGCATTACGTTGCAACTATTGATTATGGTGATATCGCAATCTTCTACACCTCTATAGCAAAACGGTTCTCGGTTAGGACTCCACCGGTTTTGAGGTCGGCACTTGATGACTACACTTCAACCCGTGGCTCCATATTAGCATAACTTGCGGACCTCAGGAAACATGTTACTACAAGCAACTCCCTTCTATCCCCGAGTGCTCATGCCATAGGAAAAAACTTTGCCAACGACGATAGCAGTGCCACAAGAACTTGTTCCTGAAAATGGGATAGTAACACAAGAACCTGTTGCATCAAAAGAAAAATGTGAAGCCCGTTGGATTCCCAAGAGCCAACCATTGAAGACAAACTCTACTTCCGCCTCAACATTGGCAACGAACACGATAGCCACACAAGAACTTGCTTCTAAAAATGGAGTAGCCCCACAAGAACCTACCATCGCTCCAATGCCACAGGTACCCATTCCCACATGTGCTACAGGAAATCGAGAAGTTTCCCAAGTCTATGCAAACCTTCAAGCAGCACTGCTACCAATCCATGATGGTGCCCAACCTACGTGATTTAACACCAATGAGCTGATAATGCCATTCATGCATAATTCTAAGGTGTAGCTCTCCACTCTCTCTAACAGGTGCTTTCAGCAAAAATGTGGCTTGCAAAGAAGCCAGGTACTCCAAATGATAACACTCTTGATTTCATTGTTTGTGCATTGTGTCTAGATGAGAATAGTAGGAACTTAAGTCCATAAATAAATCAAGATGGTATGATATATTGGGTCCTTTATTATATAAGTTATGACATGAGTTCCTTATGCATAACTTATCTAGCCTCGGATATCTTCTAACTATTAGAAATTGACCAATATAGGGTACGCATAGTGAAATACTGATAGAATAGCCTAGGAGCTCACACAGTGTGTGGTGTGGGTGCAATCACAAACTCCTTTACTTAATGCTCTTCCTTGCGGAACAATCTGGTGTTAGTTCCAATTCCTAGCTTTTCTGTAATCCACCATTGCTGCATCAAGCTTAACCTTATTGTCCTCAAAGTAATGAAGCTTGAGAGTCCTTAAAGGAATTTTGATTAGATGATCACCTTCCAACAATATGTGTCTGAGATTTGAAGAAGCACCCACACTTCCCCTTTTGCCTTCCGGGAGGCACGTTCCTTCCAATCTCACATTTCTTGAGACCCATATGGAGCATATTCTCCCTACAGAAAGTTACAAAGGCTCAAATTAAATTTACAAAGTACATACCAAAGTGCATCTTGACTGTAAACCATGCACCTCATGGAGGCACATACCAACGACCTGTGTAGTCTTGTAATGCCCCCTTCTTAATTATAGCATCCTTTTGAACCTGAAACCCTAGGGCACTCCATGGAATACACCCTCATGTTAGTATCAATAGCCAAGCACTTAGAAGAGGCCAAGCACTTCTTGTTGTCCTTCACCTTCACAAAGGTCTCTGACTCCCCATCTACCCACATCTCAATATGAGACATCTTTGTTGTGACTTTTTGGTCTGCATACCAACCTCAGTTAACACATGGAGATGTCACCAAGAACAGTTTTTTAATTACAACATGTTGGCTCTTTCCCACGGCTTCCATAAGAAGAGTAGGGTATTCTCAGTATGCAGGGTTCTGAGGCTTTTTGTCACCTACAGATATATCGATGTTGTTGTTTGTAGTATAAGTGTAGCTTAGGACCTCGTGTCGTATTCCTGTGAGACACGTAGGCTTAAGTATGGTAAGCAAACATAGTGCAAGCATGTGTGAAAGGAACGTGCATCATCATGATTGGGGTAAGCTTTTGCCTTCATTGGGGGTTGAAGGGTTTAGGAAGAGTTTAAGGGCTAGAGTGAGGTTCAGGGTTCGTAAGGAGGCTCCAAAGCTTACAAGAAAGTTCCACACTTTATAAGAGGTTTAAGTTTTAGTAATTCCGCAAATCTAGATGCTTGACACATCAGTAGAGGCGTGGACCATTTTGAAGGATCTGGATGAGACAGATAATACATCCCAGATCTTGACTCTTCAGCATCAACTCTACGACATGAATATGGATGAGGGAGATTCGGTTCATGACTACTTAAACAAAACTCAAGGTGGTGAGAGATCAAATAGCATCGGTGGGTTAGAAGGTAGACTCAATCCAATTGGCCTTGATATTACTTGGGATGCTACCATAGAGCTTTGTTACAACTATGACAATAGGACAATGGACAACAAACCTTTGACCTTTGAGGAGTTGGTTCCTTTATTGGTATAGGAAGAGGCTCGGGAGAAGCTCTATAACAAAGACAATGACGACAAGATGTTGCTAGCGAAGGACAAAGCCAGCAAGGGACAGGGCAAGCCTAGCAGTGGTGGCAAGCCCAAAAAGGATGATTCTGGAGATGAAGATGACACTTCCACTAAGAAAAAGAAGCAAAAGAAGAAGTGCTTCTATTGTGATGAGCCAGGCCATTTTGCAAAGTATTGCAGAAAGAAGAAGGCGGATCAAAAGAACAGAAGAAGGAATAGGACTCAGATTTAGATGGTGAGAACAAAGTTAATGTGGTGTTGTCTCTATGCCAACATGGACTTAGGTAGCACAAAATGTGTGTGTACAGTAGCGGCAAAGCTCCGCTTGTACTTGCATAAGGCTAGGAATAATCTCTCTTAGGAATCCAACATGCAAGTTCTATATGCGATTCCTACATGCATGTTCTCATGCAAGTCCTACATGCAATTCCTACATGCATGTTCTACGTGCAAGTCCTACATGCAACTCCTACATGTAAGTCCTACATGCAAGTTCTACATGCAAGTTCTACATGCAGTTTCTACATGCAACTCTTGCATGCATGTTCTACATGTAAGTCCTACATGCATATGCAACTTACAATTCCTACATGCAACTTGCAACTCCTACATGCAACTTCTAAGTTTGCCAAAGTCCCTATGATCAAGGCTAGGGCTTGGGCATCCCTATCTTCCCACGCTTTGAATTCAATTCTATTTACTGGTACAAGTATCCTCCCCTGTTTGTCCAGCACATCCTTCGGCTTTGCCTCCGTTCTCGTTGTGATTTCCATAGTTTTTGAGTCGCTAAAGGAATCCAGATCTTCACCTTCCATATAGGATAGTTGATTCCATCTAATTTCCCTAACATTCCAACGTTAGGGATAGTGAAAGAAGGAACTCGACGATAGGATGAGGAAGGAAGAGTAGTGCCTAAAGAGGCTTCTACTTCTGAAATTGACATCCTTGCTACTATACAACATAGCAAAATCGAATAGTAAACACCACCGTATGTAGATAAGAACTCTTTACAACTTGAGTCGCCCTCCTTCTCACAAGGGCACAATCCTCTAGGCATGGAAGAGTGGAAGATTGATAGAATAGCCCCATAGCCCACACAGTGTGTGATGTGGGTAGAATCACAAACTTCCTTACTTAATGTGCTTCACATAGATGTGTTGTGTAGACTACTAAATAGACAATGGTCCAAGCCATATATAGAATCCACCAAAACAATATATTTTCATCCAAAGATAAGGATACAATACAAAAGATAGATCGTGAGTTCCACCAAATCGTGGTCATCTGATCTTACCAAAAGGTTCTCCTACTATTTGCTTGGTACCTCTAGGTTTCTGACCCCGCATGCTCCACCTCAAGCGTATGCAAACTCTCTATCCAAAGATCTCAGCACCTTTCTGCCCTGGTAGACAACCTAGGGTTTAGCCCTATGAGCTAAGTTTGTAGCACCTATGGTCCTCCTACGCCTCCTGGATGTAGGCCCAAGGATGAGGCACTTGGTGCACTTTTTCCTCCTCTGCTTGCTGATCTAGTGGATCACTATCTCCTTGGTAGTGCACACAACACATCTATGTGACATTAAATAAGGGAATTTGTGATTCCACCCACACCACCCAAAGGTAGTAACACAAGAACCTGTGTCAACCCTGGATGCAATACCACAAGAACCTACCATTGAACAGGTCACAATGTGAATTAACAAGCTCTAGGGATTCCAAAATGGTGTGTAATGAGATGAAAAATTCCTTGTAGCATGGTGCCCTAATCTCGCCCTAATACCACGAATCGTACAACTCAACACGAGGATCGCCCAAGATAGTGAGGAAGCAACACAAGAACCGACCCCTATAATGTGGGGAGTTACACACGAACCTTCCTCCAAGTCCAAAGGTGAATCGTCAAAGGTTGTTCCGATCATACCAACACCAACGGTGCTGCCCGACTCACGAGAGCAAGTGTCCATGCCGAGGGCGATCACACAAGAACCCGCTTATCTCGCGATGAAGGATCTTCCCACAAGAAAGATTTATATTGATGAATTCTATCGATATAGCATCCATTTGAGCTACATTACTTTGTCATATGTTTTTGAATTTTGAATTGTTGTGAAGGGGATAACAAATACAAACAACTTCATTTAAAAAAGACATTGGATGATTATAGTTGTCATTCATACAAAAGGCAAGGCAACACTGGTTGCTACACCTTGTCAATCTTATGGTCATTTTAGTTTAAGTGATTACTTATGACTTTGTAGAGCATCTTCTCTAGCAAAGAGCTTAATATTTACTAGATTTTATTGCTTGTGCTTTCAATTTCCCAATGTGGCTTATTCCATATATTGAGCTAAGGAATTATTATTATATAATGCTTAAGAATAGCTTTTGAAGTTGGATAAGATGGCTATTTATGTAGGGGTACATGTTGACAAGCGAGCAAATGTAGCTTGCTTTAAGCTTACTTTTCAGACCACCCATTGCATTAAAAGCGAGAGTTACCCCCTGTAGGCCCAAAGCAATAGTAGGTTGGGGCCCATTTTTGTACGTTTGAGTCTTTTCTAGGCAATGATCATCCAATGAATAAATTTTGGAGGATATGGCTCTCTAGTTTTGATTAAAAGAAAAAAGAGATTAAGAAATTGTCAAACCATGGATTTTCTTATTTAGTTGCATTGCACATTATTGGATGTGAACTTTTTTGTTGGAACGGATGAGTTACTCAAATTTTGAATAGGTACAAATTGTTAAGGCTCCAAGAGTAATTCTAGCAAGTGTTGATGGTTGCCCTTGGGGGTTTTGGAGTTCAAGGGTAAACCCTCTAGAACTCTCAAGAGAGGGTGATGGCCACCCTCTCTTTTGGTTTGGCTAACCATGTAACTTTTGCATCTATCCAAAAGGGAAAGCGCTTTGGCATAAATGGTGCCCCTAAGTGTAGCTGTGTTGGGGCAAAATTGTGGCTTGAAGTGGGCCCCCTCCACATGAACGTGAAATTTTGTCTCGAGCAGGTGGGAATTGCACGATTCACAAACTTCGGGTTGGCATGTGACTCTGAGGGAGGGAGAGTGGTTGCGGGAGGGCTCAATCTGGACCTAGGGGAAGGGGGGGGGGGTAAAGAGGCTAGTAGAAGGATGTCCCCATAAAATGTGATCTGTGCAAAAAAATGAAAGCGGGAATGTGGGTTGGTAGAAGCCAATTTGAGAAGAAGTATTCAAAAGGGTCCTGATGAGAAGCTTTCACTGCTGAACAAGACATTCACTGCGTTGGCCTCTTTTCATGCATTCTGGCATTCCATGCATCTTCTTCTTCTTCCCTCCTCCGCCTTTTTCTTTCTCTTCATGTTTTCTACTCCTTTGCTGCTTCCTCCTCCGCCTTGCTTCGCTCTTTGCCGCATTACCTTTCCCCCTCCTTTCGCACAGCTCTAGACGCTCCCTTATGAAGTATGTCGTCGTCTCCCCCGCCTGTCGCACCCCACAACGGTACCTCCACCGCAGCGCAGTTCGATGCCGCCTTCAGAACCATTTCGCAATTCGGATTTTCGAAGACGCTTGTGAAACGTACATTGCATGAGTTGTTGGATGTAAGTTATTTCGGCCGTCGCTGGGCTCTATCGGCTTCGAAACTGCGTGTTGTTTGTCAGGAAATAAACGAAGTTGGTAATGCCACTTTGTCGACCAGGAGTTCGAACGACGCTTGTCTATGTGTATTAATATAACACATTGAGCGCAGGAATGGTAGCCAGAAATACGTCAGGCCTTCGCACTTTCGCACGATGACCGCTGTTCTTTTGGTAGCGCGGCATGCTGTGTCTTCAAGAGAACTAGTTATGAAGAGACGGCTGAGTCTCGCCACTGTCACCGACATGTTTCATCCGTTTCTCCTTTTCATGTCACTCTACCTCTACAAGAACTCGTAGAAACTTAGTTTTCATAGGAAGTATAAAGCTGAGCTCTCGGCTACACTATCCATGCACTCAACGATGCGGAATGACGTTTTCTAACCGTATCGTTGGATTTTTCGCTCCAAGAATAGAAGTATTCACAGAGGATTTTCGTCCAGTTCGTTGACAGCAAAAATGGTTTTCTACCAAAAATGTATTGATTATAACTTGCAATGTTGGGAATGTACAAATAGTCGTAGGTTGGTTTGTTCTTTTTACAAAGATTTGGAAAAGTTTCCACCACGACCATTAGCTACGTGCACATGGTAATGCCATGGCTGGCCAACGCCGAGGGGCCATAAACGCCCGGTGGCAAGTGGCAACGTGTGCAACTTTGGTTAGGGCTTAAACAGAAACTGCCAGATAAAGCCAAGAGAATACGCTCCTCCAGCCTCCAACGTTTTGACAGTTGAAGTTTGCAGCAGCAAGGCCAACCTTTTTTTTTTTTCCCAATAAAGGCCAACCTTTTTTTTCTTTTTTTCAATAAAGGCCAACCTTATTTAGATGGTGAGGCCTCTGGAACATTTTGGTTGGGCGGCCCAACTAAAGTTGGCCACGATCAGGCCACAAAATCTACATCATGGGATCCAATGGTCATGTGCTTTTTGTTGCCTCATCCTTACATGGTTCCAACATATTGTTCTTCACATGAAGGTCCAGTTGGAGCATCATAGTCATGGCCCCTCAGCAGTCCAACCTGAATCCAGCAAAAGCAGGCAAACCCATTTGGATCAATCGTTTGGCTGTGCACAGCAAAGGGAACTTCAGGTCAAGCATTCGCAAAACTGGTCCTTCCAGTGCTTTGTCCCTGATACCCTCTTTGCACCAGTTTGGCATTGATGTGAATGGATCCCTACAGACCACGGCCCCGCACATTACACTGTCAAAAAACCACTTCCTGGTTGTGATTGTCCAGTCCCCCCCCCCCCAATGAAAAGACTTCTAGTCAGTGATCTCTTGTCTGTCAGTTAGGGAGAGAGGGCTTCTATGTGGGTGTTCCCACCCAGAGAGAGGAGTATTGTTTGTGCCCATCTGGCAAGCTCTACACCTAATTAACTTGGTGACGAGTGTAGATGCGTTAGTTCATGAAAATGTATGCACAGATTCTGAATTGATGATCATGTTGGGCTTTTCAGATCTGGTTGGCTAAATTGTAATTATACAAATTGGCCGGTATTGGATTTGTGGAGGAGATATGTTTAACCATTTGTCTGGAACATTGTCTTGTTAATGTGGATAAGTTTATATGCTACCCTAATCTGCAATTTTTGTAAATAATGAGAATGCCACACATCATGTTTATCATGACATCAATCATAAGAAATATAGCTTGGAAAGGACTTGTGCACACACTTATGATCTTTGTAAACAATACCAAATGTTTAGAGGTGAAAAGTGTAGTGCCTTGACGATCCTGTTCAATGAAATTATTTACAGTAGTGTTTTTCTGTATTGTAAGTAAAGTTTCTTTACGATTATGTGCTGAGCTACGATTGTTTGTTGTTTTGGGAGGGCCGCTGCTATACTAGGCTTGGGATTGATTCGATTTCTCTTATTGAAGGTCAGAAATAGTCACATGGTGCACATCTCAAGTTTCATGCATTGGCTTTATGCATTTTCTTATGACTCTCACGTGAATACATGTGCTAAAAATAATGATTGGTTGATGCAGGTTTATGGAGGGGATGATGGCTGGCCACTAATCAAGGAAAATGGCTATGAAGTTGTTGTTGAGAGGTTATTATTGGATCAGGAGCAAAAGTTGTGTGAGGTAAAGAATTGAGCTGATCCCATAAATTAAAACTTTATCTAAAGCATTTGACATGTATCATGTTGCTTTAAAAAAGAAGGTAAGAGATGTTCTTAAATAAAATGAGTCTAGAGAATGTTCATGTTAGAGCAGTTAGTGAGCGAGGGCTTCTATGTGGGTGTGCCTGCACCTTTCAGGATAGGTATCACTGTATGACTGTGCCTATTCATAGGCTGTTCTCCAGGGCACATTGGCCTAGGGGTGGGGCACTTTAGCCTATATTAGAGGGCAGGTAGGCCAGCCTGTATGGTACGCTACCTTGGCCCACTCTTGGGGCAAACCCAGGGCTAAAGGCCAACCGACCAAGCTTGGGTCGGTTGATTGACCTTGGGGTTGGCCACTGTAGGCCCTATTTATATGGTCCTGCCTCACTTATTTTTGTATCTTCTGGAGCAGTTCCTCTCCTCTTTTTGGGTGTTCCCCTTGCTGCAATATACAGTTGCCATTGCCTCACATTGCCTTTGGTTTGTGTCGGTTCTCTCTCTCTCTCGGACTTGGGGGGGGACCAAGAGTTCCCCACCAAGACCCAGCTCTACTATGACCATTTCTTGAGAGTATCGGAGGATGGCCTCATCATCAGACCCCAGTATCTTGAGGACAGAGGAGTCTCACATGCACTGAGGATTGCCATTGGACAGATGCGAGTCTCCTCCCATCAGCTGAGGATTGAGGCAGGGAGAGCTGCAGGCATACCCAGAGAGCAGCGGACTTGTATGCTTTGCACGATGGGTCAGGTCGAGACCGAGGAGCACTTTCTTTGTATGTGTCCCGCCTACTATGAGATCCGAGGGCGCTACCATTGCCTTTTTCAGGAGGGACACGGGTTTGGCCCACTCTCACGACTGATCTACTTCCAGGATCAGGTCTGACCGGTTGAGATGGATCATGAACACTCAGCTTCAGACTAGTTTCCATGAGAGTCACCGTTGCTTTGCAATTTTCCATCTCAAAGCGTTTGAGCAGTTCCCTGCAATATTTCTCCTGTGCAATAAAGATACTGCTCTTTCCCTGCTTCACCTCAATCCTAAGAAAGTAGTAAAGTATGCCTAAGTCAGTTATCTCGAACTCCTCCATAAGAAGTCTCTTGACCTGAGCAATCTTCTTCGTATGATCCCCAATAATGATGAGGTCATCCACCTATAAAATCAATACCAGCCGCAAATCCCCCTCTGTGTCGTGATAAAGATTTGCCTCTGATGGACTCCGCTAAAGCCCGATCTTTTGAAAGAAAACATCTATCCATTGGTACCAAGCTCTGGAAGCCTGTTTCAGCCCGTATAAGGTCTTCTTCATGTTAGAAACATGGTGAAGGGAGATAGAGAGAGAGAGTTAGGGTGTGAGAAAATAATGCTTAAATGAAGACATGAAGAAAGGCTTTCATTCATTCATCAAGTATGACAAGACAAGTGAAGTACAAGCCTTATATAGGCTACTCAGTCACACACTAGCACCTAGTGCATATGGGATAAGTCCTATGATGACACTTTGCACTCACACAAGACTCACACACATAGACTAGTACGAGATCACCTAGTACTACACACCAACACACTCTTTGACTATGATATCTCCAACACCCCCCTTCAGAGCAAAGAGTGTGAGACCCAACATGCAAAGAGTAGACTGATTCCCCTTCCTCCGCAATACTGCAAAGAGCAAGTCCAACTATCCAACACCTCCCGTGTGATAGTGAATTCTCAGTCAGCTTGCGACCGGCAAGGGCAAACCATCACTCTTCATCCCCCCTTACCTTGAACTGGGTGGTCAATACCCATCAACCAAAGTAGAAGACAAAACATTTATTTTTTGGGGACAACCCAGGGCAGAGTACCTCTTATTGACTCCAAATACATTCAATTTAGAGGGACAACTCAAGGCTGAGAACCTTTATTTGACTCAACACAAACACACATAGCATAGGGGCCTAGAAAGCCCAACCCTGGTCAAATGGATCCTCGTTGTCAAGAGAGAGGCCATGAACCTCTGCTGTAGCTGCATGTATCTCCTTCGGGGGCTCTTCAGGTTCAGTAGATGTGGCGTATATATTCTCAAGCTTGTCCAGTGTCTCCTTGGCTGAAGTAGTGAGGTAAAGATGATGAAGTAGTTTGTTTGCCAGCCTCAAACCAATAAGCGCCAGTGCCTTCTCATTCTTGTCATCTCAAGCTGATTGGTCTTCACCATGGGGATGAGGCTTCATGTGGGCAAACTGAGGTAAGAAATTTGCAGCACCAGATGAAGAACCAGCAAGTATGGCGGTTGGTCTAGGACTCCAAAATGGAATAGTAGACTCCTCGTGTGCAAGTGGGCAGATATAGGCGGCTGTAGGTGCTCCAAATACAAACCCTAATCAAAACACAGCAAGAATATGCTACGAAATGCAGAACTGAACCAGAAATGGAGCGTTTGTGGTTGTGGTAACTACACGAATTGCTGCAGCAGGTCCGAAATCTGCAAAGTAGCTCACTAGGGCACCCCAAAGCGCAAAGGCTGGTCACCAATGTGCAAGTCGGCTCCCTAGAACAGCTCCGAATTGCTGTAGTAGGACACTAGTCTGAAAATCGGCTGTAGTAGATGTGCTGGAAGCCAAGAGACTGCTCAAAAATGCCCTCAAATGACTCGAGATGCTGCAGAGAATGTTGTCAGGTGGCCGACTACACAGCAGCAGTAATAAACGGCTGTTCTTGGCGTTGAAAACCTCTGAAACTGCTCTGTTGAAGGCAGCTATGCAGCAGGAGCTCAGAAACCCTAGATTCGGCGATGAAGTGCTTTGAAATAAACTTGAAGGTCCACACATGTAGGCGCAATGATCCGACCAGCAATGAAGGAGAGTGTGAACGGTGCCTAGAGCTCCAAAAGGTCTCGAATCAAGGCGGCTGGCTATGGAGGCAAAAAAGGCTGAAGCAAACAGCTGCAAAGAGGAGGCAGAATGGAGACGGAATGAGCTAGCTGAGAGGAAGAGATAGCTAGAGATGGAAATGAACAAGGGGCGAAATGGAGTAGGGCTAAGGCGGCTGCAGGCTGCAGGAAGAAGAGCTGAAGCAGAATTAGGGTTAGGGCTAGGGTGACGGGGCAGCTATGGAAGGTGGCTCTGATACCATGTTAGAAACATGGTGAAGGGAGATAGAGAGAGATAGTTAGGGTGTGAGAAAATAATGCTCAAATGAAGACATGAAGAAAGGCTTTCATTCATTCATCAAGTATGACAATACAAGTGAAGTACAAGCCTTATATAGGCTACTCACTCACACACTAGCACCTAGTGCATATGGGATAAGTCCCATGGTGACACTTAGCACTCACACACATAGACTAGTACTAGATCACCTAGTACTACACACCAACACACTCTTTGACTATGATATCACCAACACTTCAGTTTGCAGACTTTTGATGGGGAATCCTGGTGGTTGTGCCACATTTACCTCCTCCTCCAGGTTACCATTCAAAAATGCAAACTTGACGTTCATATTAAAAATAGGCCAACTGTGATGAGCAGCCAAGGCAATGACTGTCTGAATAGTCACCATCCTAGTTGTGGGGACGAAGGTCTCGTCAAAGTCAAGTCCTTCTGAATGTGCATATTCTTTCACCACCAATCTTGCTTTGTACTTGTTCAAGCTCCCATCTGACTTGAACTTAAGCTTCTATACCCATTTAGTCCCGATGACCTTCCGCTTGGTTGGTTTGGGCACTGAATCCCAGGTGTCATTTTTCAAAATGGCATCCATTTCTGCCTGCATGGCTTCTTGCCATTCTGGAATATCCTTCGCCTTCTGGAAGGAACGGGCTCCGCAAGCTACACTACCTAAGCATAGTTCACGGAGGGAGTCTTCATGTTTCGTTGAGATTGTCGTGCTTCGGAACTGCTCTCGGGAATGTCCGTGACGCGTGAGTCTGCTAACTACCTCAAATACCATTGAGGTAGCTTCTTCTCTGATGGAGGTGCTTTTCATGGAGTTGATTTGGGAGCTGGCTTTGGAATGGCATGCTCCTCCTCCTCCTCCTCCTCCTCCTCCTCTTCCTTGGGGTCTTCAGTCGGCTTCACCTCTCGGATGGTGACCTTGGGTGGGTATAATGTCGGAAGTTCTGGAACCTCTTCTGCAAGCTGTGGCTTGGTCTCCTCAAAGATCACATCCCTGCGAAGGATCTTCTTCTTTTCCGGGTCGAATAGGCGATAGGCCTTGGACTCTTCACTGTATCCCACAATACTGCTCTGGCTATGGGGATCAAACTTTGTCCGCTCATCTTTATGTACATGCTCAAATGCTTTAGAATTGAAAACCCTTAAATGAGATATGGTGGGCTTCTTACCATAATAAGCTTCATATGGAGTATTGTCATCAACAGCTTTGGTCTTGGTTTTGTTGAGGATGTGATGTGCTTCTTGCAGAATCCATTGAACTCGGTAGAAGTGAACTCTCCCCCTTTGTCGATGCGGGTAGCGGAAGGCTTTGATTACCTCCCCACTCTCCTTCTCTACCTGGGCCTTCCGGTCTTTGAATTTCTCAAAAGCCTGAGATTTCTTTTTTAGGCAGAATACCCACGTCATGGGACTGAAATCATTCACTAGTAAAAGAGAATACCGCGAACCTGCGAATGAATTGGTCTACATTGGGCCACAGATGTCGGCGTGAACCAACTCGAGCGGCTTCTTGGCTTGTGATGAGGCCTCCTATGGGAACTTGTCCCTGTGTTGCTTGCCTTCGACGCAAACTGTGCAAACACGATCATTGCCTGCAATTGGTGGAAGTCCATCGACCATCTTTGTCTTCTGCATCTTGGAGAGAGTGCCATAGTTGACGTTAGCGAACCGCTCATGCCATAATCTGGATCTGCCATGGTCTCCGTGCACCAACAGAGCGTTGAGCCGATATAGCCTATGCTCCTCGACACCTTGAGCCACCACCTGTCCATTTGCCTTGGATGTGACAGTGACCTTGCCGTTGTTGAATAAGATCGACATATTGTGCTTGTCCATCTGACAGACAGACAACATGTTCTTGCACAAATTTGGTACATACAGTACTCCGGAAATCAACTCCTCGTTTCCTGCAGTCGTGATGAATGGAATACTACCGACACCCTTCACAGGGCATGATCGATTATCCCCAACAGTGACCTTGGAATCGGGATGCGTACCTTCCATGGTTTTGAACCACTCCTCCTTGTTGGACATGTGCTTTGAAGCTCCACTGTCCACATACCAACCTTCCTCTCCTTCATTGACTGCATAAGCGGAGCAGTACTTAGTGATGATGAAGAGAGCTCCAGTCGTGACGTTTGCCGATTCGGTCTTTGGCTCGTCCTTGGACTTGGACTCCTTCTTGAGATCTGCCTTCTTCTTGCGACACTCTTTAGGAGAATGACCAAGCTTCTCACAGTAGAAGCACTTCATCTACCTCTTTTTCTATGCATCCTTGGTCTTGCTTTTTTCTTGGAGTCTTTGAACTTACCCTTGCCGGGCTTGTCCCTTGCCACGAGAGCCTTCTCGTCCGATTGAGTAAACAATTTTTCCCGAGCCTCTTCTTGCAATAGTAAAGGCCCAAGCTCCTTGAAGGTGAGAGGCTTGGTCCTCTGTCCTGCGGTGACCATAGTCACGAAACTCTTAAACTTCGAGGTAGCTTGTGCGAAGTCAATAATGCCAGATGACTTGAATCTACCTTTTGACCAATTGCCGCGAGCTGGTCCCTTATCACCTTGACTTTTGTCAGAGTGGAGCATCAGAATTCGAGATGTATTGTTAGTTTCATACAAATCCTTCAGGAAATCCCACGCCTCTACAGACGTCTCGGCCATCTGGATGTGCGGAAGAACAGAGTCCGCCATGGTCCCAATGATTAATGCTAGGGAGTGGGCATCTCTCTCTTCCCAATTCTCAAGCTCTTCACCATCCACTGGAATGTCCATCTTCCCCTTGCTGTCCAGCAAGTCTTCTGGTTTTGCGTCCACCCTTGTTGTTAGCTTCCACAACTTCCGGACCACTAGGTGGCTCCAGATTTTCACCTCCAGATCGGGTAGTTCGACCGGTCTAGCTTCCCAGACTCTCCGAAGTTCGGGATGGTAAATGAGAGGAATCTGGAGGAGGAGGAAGGAAGAGAAAGGGCTGAAGAGGCAACAATAGAATCTTTGTCCTCCATCCTTGCTGTAATAAAGAACAGTAAACCGAATTTGCAGCGGAGAACTTGACCACGCAGCAAACCTGAGTGTCGATTGGAGTCGCCTACTTGCTGAGGTACTCTGATCTAGAGCTGTGAACCTAGCTCTAATACCATGTTGGAAATAGAGGATAGAATTACTCACACCTCACTCCCGATCTAGCTCTTACAACACTCAGAGAGACAGAGAAAGAGAGAGCCAAAACTCAGATATATCCTTCCACAATCGTGGGCAGACAAAAGCTCAATGGGTGAGCATGTACAAACAGCCAGAGGATGCTGTCAAATGCTGAGCCACTTCTCTCCCTCTGCGCGCTTGCCTGTGCAAGGCTGTAAGTGCAGGTAATGAGAAATGATGGGGGGAGAGGGGGCTTTTCATAGGCCCTGCTTGGGGCTGGAAAAACCCACCAGCAGGGGGTTGGCCCCCTGCTTGCAGCACCAACCTGTAGGCTGGCCTCCACCGACCTGGTTGGTTGGCTTGGGCCAGCCCTATAAAAGGGCCCATGTGTCCAGCACATGGGCTGCTGACACTGCCATTTCCAGCTCCATATTGCTGCGTAGAAGGGTCGTGCCCCTCTCCTTTGCTGTGCGGGTTTCCCAGGTACTCTGTCCCCTAACCCCCTACAGTCCCCTCTAAACGGGGGCTCACAGGTGGGGCAGTGACTTTTCTAACACTTGAACCTATATTATAGGGCAGCTTAGGCAAGCCTATATGGGAGGCTACCCTGGCCACCCTTGGGGCCAAACCTAGGGCTAAACCGAGGTCAGGTCAATCGAGTCAGCCCGGTTCGGTTGACTAACCACCATAGATGTGCATTGTTCCCATCTGACCGTGTCTTGTTCATCGTGTCATTTGTACCATCTCGATTGACAGTCTTCTTGGTGTCTTTGTGCTTGTTTGTGGCCTGTTGAGGGTATCATCTCAAGTGTCTGTGGTCCGGGTACATGCTCTGGGCATTGTGCATTCGCTCTATTTCTATTGGAGCCCATACTGCTAGTCTGGGAGTTCCCACCTCATCTACAGAGCTAATTGAATTATGGTGATTCCTGGTTGTTTTTTTCTCTCCTTTTTCTTTCATGAAGGTTACTCCTGGTTGTCTAAGGCATGACCGTGCATGCTACACTGGTAAACATTTCCATGGGATGAAAGAGAGTTGCTTCGCACTCGTCCTATCTTCGGTTGCATAGGCTCTTCACTAGTTTCCCTACCACTTTTCTTTCATCATCTGTTTTGGCGATCCTGCTGGGGATCCCTGTGTGTCTTGAATTGGGATGTGTGTACTCATGATAAGGACGCCTAGAAGTGTGGAGAGCAGTATCTGATGACGAAGCCTCGCATGCGGGTGATTATTTGGAGGAATGTAAAAAGTGTGGTCATTGGAGCAAAGATTGCATTGATTACCGACTTCGTGTGATTCGTCTTCGAGCTATAATTCAAAGAGTCTTCAAAGAAGCTGCCCAGGAGGAAAAGATGCAGAGTTAGATGCAAGCTTGGCACTGAAGGACGGAGATTCTGTGAGGGACTACTGTGTACAAGAGATAAGCAAGAACCGGAAGGTATGGCTCATGAATTTCCCGGCTTCTATGGGTTGCCACATGAAGATTCTGGAAAGTTTATTGAAAATCTGGAGTTTACAGCTTTGATCAAAGATAGGAATGCACCTGCAGTGTTACTACAGATACTGACCTTTTGTCTAGTAGGAGAGGCTCGTGTTTGGCTGCAAGAATTTATAGCTGATTTACATACTGAAGACGGGGCACCAAGGGCTCCGAATTATGCCAAGGTGAGGGCTGCCTTTGTGGCACAGTTTGCATGCAACCAAGATTTTGATAAGATGTGGAGGGAGGTGTGTAATTTGCAGCAGCATTCTAACCAGACTGTGGACGAATATATGAGTAGATTTACTGTGTTGTGGAATAAGTGGCAAACAGCTATGCTGCCAGAGGTTCCACCCCGAGTGATCGTTTTATCTTAGGATTGAAGCCCGAAATAGGGATAAAGATTGAGTGCAAGGAGTTGCCCACTTGTGAGGATGCTGTGAGGAAGGCCAGGGAAAAGAAGAGATAACAAAGGAGGCTGGTTGAGTTAGGTAATGAAATGCCTGTGGTGCAGCCTAGACCTCAAGTCACCTTTGATGTGAAGGATGATCCATCTAAGGCAGAGCCTAAAAAAGAGTAATTCTTCAAAGAAGAGCTCCAAGAGATGTCAGAGCTTATGAAAAACCTCAATCTCAACTTGATGAGTGGTAGAGGATGAGGAAGAACCTCCAATGGGAGAGGAGCAGGAGGGCTGCCTCCTCTTGGTACTCCATACCTTTGGCAAGCAGGCTGTGGACGTGGGAGTTATGTGCCTAATGTGCAGTGTTACAACTGTGGAGAATGGGGGCCTTATAGTACTCATTGTGACCAGCCTTCTTGGGGTGGATGGAGAAATGTATTCTTTGCTGGTTGGATTAAATAACCGGGCTGATTATCATAGTGTGGAGGTGAAGGACGTAGGCCAGCCAAGTAATAGTGGAGTTGTGAAGGCTACAGCTAAGGTAAAAGGCAAAGGTGTAGGTCATCTTCTCCTAGTTCTAGTGATGCCCTATAGGCTCTGGTATGTGCCTTGTAGGCATTGGTATAGGCACTTAGTTTATTGTGTGCCTTTTATGCCACATAGGACAGTTAGTCCTATGTGACACCTAGGACACTTAGTCCTAGGTCTAGGTACAAGTACTATGTACTTTGTTTTTACACATTACTCAAGATTGATGTGACGGATGTGACTCTTCGACTCTTTGTACCTTGCACTTGTTCTTTCATTCAACGATCCTACAGTGGTATCAGAGCCACATTTTGACTCGTTTCCTGCTCCTGGACTCGCACTAGCTCCCTTCAGCCTACCTACTCCTCCATCCGTACAGCCCGTACGCACAGCTTGCTCTGGGTCACCTGTTGTACCTATGCCGTCGTACATTGTACATGTGTTTTGTACTCTTCCGTACACTTTGCCCAGTCGTACGTGGTATCTGTTTCTGTCCGTACTTGCGTTGTACATTGTACCTACGTTTCGTACAGTGCTCAGTATCTGTGATGTACATCGTACTTGCTTCTTACCTGCATCCATACAGACATGTATCTGCATCCGTACAGCAGACATACAGTGTCCCGTATAGTAGGCGCTTTCGTACAATGTACCTGCTCCGTACAGAGTACATGACCCGTACAGCTTGTACCTCTCCGTACAGCTAGTACTTGTCCCGAGAGTTCCGTAAAAGCTTGGCACGTGTGAAGTCTTTTGCAGGGCATTCTCAGAATTTGGGGCTTTTTGAGGGCTTTTTCTGTCCTTATCTTCCTCTTACTGTTTGAAATCTTCTCAAGTCATTTCAATAGTTTGGAAAGCCTACATCTTGAGGTCTATATTTTGGGACAGGTGCACTTTTGCAGTCAATTTGTGGACAGCAAGTCCTAATTTTGCAGTTGCAAGCCTTGAGGCTATTTTTTGGGATTCAATCTGCAATTTCTTATTTGATTGCAATACATTGGGTCAGATTGGAGCACATTGAATCACTTTTGCAGGACATTGAGTTAGATTTTGAGAAATTGAGTCTTTTCTGCAGGACATTGAGTCAGATTCTCATACATTGGGTCACATTTGCAAAAATCTCAGCAAAATTTGGGGCTTTTCTGCATTTGCCCTCTTTTTGGCCTATTTGCCCTCATTAAATTTGGGGCTTTTGCCAGATTTGCTGTTTTTTGCAGTGAACATTGCCTGACACAGTCACATTTGGGTCAAATCTGCATTTGCCCTTTGATTTGGGTTGGAAATTTGCAGAATATTTATTTGCAGATATTTGCTATCATTTTTGGACTGCCAGCTCTTTGCAGTGATAGCCTTGAGGCTTTTGGGTTTTCAGGTCTTTTTCAGGGTATCCCATTTGCAATGGCTGGCAACAATCAAGATCTATTTGGCATTCTTCGTGAAGATGATAAGTTGGATGGCACCAACTGTCCGATGTGGTCTTATCTCATGAAACATATTCTTGTTGCTACTGCTCCCCCAACTCAGGAACAATCAAGATGGGATGCAAGAGATGCGAATGCACATTCCTGTATTGCTTTATCATGCAAGAGAACCATTATTCCACACATCTGGTCTTGCAGGACAGCAAAGGATGCTTGGGACAAATTGGCTTCTCTTTATCAAATTCGCAATGAGGCACGTGTTGCATTTTTAAGAAGACAGTCTATGGATGCTTATCTGACAAAGGTAAAGGATCTCATGGAACAACTTGCCCATGAGGTGGTGCCAAATTCTCAGCTTGTCAGTACCACATTGAATGGATTGCCAGATACATATCAAGGGTTAGCTACAACCCTTTGGTTAGTGGCCATGGGTAATCCAGACTACTACTCTTTCGATTAGCTAGTTACTTTGCTTTTGCAGGAAGAGCAAAGTCGTGCTAATAGACAAGCCATTATTCCTGATCATGCATTTGCTTCACAGGAGACAGGAAGAGGCGAAGCTTCCAAGCCTATGGGAAAGCCTAAGTGTGCACATAGCAGTGGCAATTCCTCCAATGCATCTAAAAATACAGCAGATAAGTCAAAGAAGAAAAGATGCAACTATTGTCGCAAGCCTAGACATGACATTTCAGAATGTAGAAAGCGCATTGCTTCGGAGAAAAAGAAAGCAGGATTGACAGTTAATGCCTCACATGCAATTGAATCCCACGAGCCAGCAGATGCTTCACATCCACATGCTCTCCAGGATGATTGGGCATGGGCTGTCCATTGTTCATTTGATCCCTCCAAAGTTGATGCACTCTTTACTGCTAATGATGCTCAGTCTTGGTATCTTGATCGTGGTGCTTCCAAGCACGTCACATCTTGCAGACAGTTGTTTCATTCTTTAGCTGATGCACCTCAAGGGGGAACTGTCACATGTGCTAATAATGCTTCCTATGCTGTAAAAGGAATTGGAGATGTGCAGCTCACATCCATTTCAAACCATCCTGTCACTTCGACAAATGTTCTCTTTGTGCTTGGAATTGAAGTCAACTTGATTTCAATTTCAGCAATTGCCACTTCAGGTTTCAGAGTGATTTTTGATGGATACAGATGCCTAGTATATGATCTTCGTGATGACAATGCCATAGTTCTCAGTTGCACTTTGCAAAAGGGGCTTTATCACCTTGATCATCACTCAGCTGCACTTTCTATTGAAGCATTTGCTATTTCAGATTCACAGCTCGCTGAAACTCATCTTTGGCATGAGAGAATGGGTCATCTCAATTATAGAGCTCTTGCAAAGCCTACATTCACAGCAGATGGCTAATGATGTACCTCAAACTCACACAGTTTCCAAACATGTGTGTGAGGGTTGTCTTTTGGGTAAGATGCATCAGTTTCCTTTTCAAAAGAATTGTCCAAAACTCTCACAAGGAAATTGCAGCTAGTGCACAGTGATGTCTGTGGCCCAATGAGGACAAATGCCATTGGGGGGTACAAATATTTCATGACTCTCATTGATGATTTCACAAGACATTGTTGGGTATATCCTTTAAAAGCCAAATTTGAAGTGTTCTCATGCTTTCAGAGGTGGCTGAATATGGTTGAGAATGAATCAGGATCCAAGCTTGTCACCCTTGACACAGATAGGGGGGGAGAGTATATGTCAAAAGAGTTTGATGCATTTTTGTCTTCACGGGGCATTGTTCACTCATGCACTACTCCTTACACTCCTCAGCATAATCTTGTTCCTGAAAGGAAAAAGAGATCTACTATGGAGATGGCGAGATGCATGCTTAAGGCTAAGTCTTTGCCCAATAATTTTTGGCTTGATGCAGTAATGTGTGCCAACTATGTGCTGAATAGATCACCTACAAGGGCATTGAAGACTGTTACACCTTATGAAGCATGGAAAGGCAAGAAGCCTTCACTTTCACACATGAGAGTTTTTGGGTCTCTTGCATATGTTCATGTACCATCTCAAATGAGACATAAGCTTGATGACAAGGCAATCAAATGCATATTTATTGGTTACAGCCAGGAGAGCAGAGGGTATCGGTTATACCAACCAAAAATTGGGAAGATTATTGTCAGTAGAGATGTCATCTTTGCTGAACATTCGGCTTCTCCTCTTGTGGACTGCAAAGCTAAGCCAAAAGTTGACATGTTTGATGCCTTTGAATCTTGGTTACCTCTGCCATCCTCAGAAGAGGACTTTGACCAGCAACATGAGCCTCCTGCAGGCCCTTCAACAAGCAATGATCAGCCAGTACCCCATGCTGATTTGCAGATTTCTCTTCCAGCACAAAATGATCCCACTATTCATGATGCAGTGATTGAAGAAAGAGCTGTCAATAGATAGCACAGGCAAGTTCCCAGATGGCTTCTTGATACATTGAGGGACAGCAAACAAGATCAGCCTTTTGCTGCCCGGACAAGATCAGGGAATAGACAGATGCATGGTCACTTTCTTGAGTTTGCACTCCTTGCTACAGCTTGCAATGAAGAGCCTTTGTGCCATAAAGATGCTTTTGACAGCAAAGAGTGGATGGATGCAATGAGTGCTGAGTTACAATCCATTGCCAAAAATGACACATGGGAATTAGTAGATCTCCCTCCTGGCAAGCATGCCATTGGTACCCGGTGGGTCTACAAATTAAAAAGAAAATCTGACTTAAGTATAGATCGCCACAAAGCTCGCCTTGTTGCAAAAGGGTATGCCCAACAACAAGGCATTGACTTTAAGGAGACATTTGCTCCCACATCCGGGATTACTACCATTAGATGCGTCATTTCCATTGCAGCCCATCATCATTGGCAAGTGCACCAACTTGACATCAAGACTGCTTTTCTTCATGGGGATCTGCAGGAAGAAGTCTATGTCACACAACCTCCTTGCTTTGAGGTTGTTAATTCTGAAAACAAGGTATGCCGGCTTAGAAAAGCCCTTTATGGTTTGAAGCAGGCACCCAGGGCATGGTATGCCAAAATTCATGCACACTTACTATCTCTTGGTTATCAGAATAGCCCCACAGAACCCACTCTTTATGTCCGTGGGAGTGGATCTGATTTTTTAGTTCTGATTTTATATGTGGATGATATGCTCATCACGGGCCCAGATACTCAGTATATTGCAGCTTTCAAGGCTGATTTGCAGCAGGTTTTTGAAATGTCAGACATGGGACAGCTCCACTATTATTTGGGCATTCAATTTGCTCATGTTGTGGGGGGTATCATGATGTCACAGTCCAAGTATATTGGACAGCTCCTTGATCGTTTTTAGTTCGAGGATTGCAAGCCAATCTCTACTCCAGTGGACCCTGGCTTCAAATTCTCAGCTCATGATGGGAGCCCACCATGTGATATCACTCTTTATTAGCAGGCTGTTGGATGCCTTATTTATTTATGTCACACCAGACCTGACTTACAGTATGCAGTATCTCAGCTCAGCAGATTCATGCACATGCCCAGTTCACAGCATTGGCAGGCAGTGAAGAGAGTTTTCAGATATCTCAAAGGCACTCAGAATTTAGCCCTCTTCTATGGTGATCGGGGCTCACTTACCATGCATGCTTAGCAAGAAGTAACCAACAGTTGCCACATCTAGCCGTGAGGCTGAGTACATGGCAGCTTTCACCGCTACAGTAGAGCGTGTCTAGCTTCGACAGTTACTTAGAGATCTTGGTATTCGCCAGTTATCCTCCACTATGGTCTACACTGACAGCCAGAGTGCTTTGGCCATTGCACGTAACCCAGTGTTTCATGCGTGTGTCAAGCATATTGAAGTTCACTATCATTATGTTCGGGAGCGGTTGTCAGCAAGAGACATAGAGTTGTTCTATCTTCCCACAGAGGACAACATAGCAGATCTGTTTACAAAGGCACTTCCTCGTTCCAAGTTCAAAGTCTTCCGCCAGGCTTTACACTTGGTTCCCTTTGTTACATGATCTGACATACGTTGTACATTCATAGGTGGCTATATCTTTTTGGATGAACATGTGCCACCATGATCAGAAAATACCAAGTATTCTGAGACGTTTCCAGAATACTTCAGCCCGCGGAAGCCCGACATCACATTTGGTTAGATGATCAGCCAGTGTCCCAAGTTGAAGAAAGAATGGAGAAGAGCAGTAAACCTTGGTAAGTGGAACCCTCGGAAGGAAACAATCAAACTAATGTCAATTTTTGAGCTTCTAGATATGTTGCCTTCAGTAGAAGCCTGGCACAAAGGAGTGGGACTTGGTGAGGCTTATGTCGACAGTGGAGCTCAAATCTGTGTAGTCACACAGTCATGTGTGGGGAAATCGGGCTTAAAGATTTCATCCCCTTCAAGGTTCCGCATCCGAATGGCAAATCATGCGAAGCTTAAGACCCTGGGAATTGTGGCTGGAATGGAGATTGAAGCATTCAAGGTCCACTGCAAGGTAGATTGCCATGTCATGCCGGCTGGTCTGGGAGCTTACCCTCTCATTTTGGGAAGACCCTGGTTACGGAAGGTAGGAGCAATACATAATTGGGGAAACGGAGTGATCACAGTACGTGGTTCTAAGGGATAGAGGATGCGGTTTGATATGGTTAGTCTCGCTCTGAAGTTGCTGATCCTGAAAAAGAGGAAGAGGAGGATAGTGAAAGTGATACTGATAGTGAAGAGGAGAGCAGCCTTACTTTTGACAGTGATGATGCTAATGTAGCCTTTATAGGAAGGATGGAAAATCTGCAAGTGGATCTCACAATTGAACTCAGTGAACAGGAAGAGGATAGAAGTGAGGTAATGGAGAGATTCATGCAGCCGAGGGATGCTCATAAGCCTATACAAGAACTGGTTCAGCATACAATAGACCCAGATCTTACTCCTGGTGAGAAAGAAGAATGTTGTAGGATGTTGCAGAAGTACCCCAATTTGTTCATCACCTCGTATGAAGAAATTAGGGGATTCTAGGGGAAGCCACTAGGAATTGAGTTAAAAGAGAATGCTAAGCCAGTATGTCAGAAGATGAGGAGATTAAGCCCAGAACAAACAGAAGTGTTGAGAGCAGAGATAGTGGAGTTGTTGAGAGCTGATATTATAATGCCAATGATGCGTTCGGATTGGGCCAGCCCTGTGGTGATTGTTCCCAAAAATAAAAGGGAAATGGAGAGTATGTGTGGACTATAAGCCCTTGAATGCTGCTACCAAGAGTAATTACTATCCTTTGCCACATATGGATGACATATTAGACAGGGTGGTTGGCCATGAGATGTATATTCTTTGTGACGGTTACTCGGGTTACTTCCAGATTGCTATATGCATAGCCTTTGGCAACCAACCTTGCCTTCTACCTGTCAATGGACCCATCTGGCTTCCTTTTCACCTTGAAAACCCACTTGGTACCAATGGCATGCTTACCTAGTGGTAAATCCACAACATCCCAAGTCTGATTTTTCTCAATGGACTGCAATTCATTGTGCATGGTACGCATCCAATGCACATTATCCTTTGCTTCTTCAAAAGAGTCAGGTTCTTCTTCATCAAGAAGAGTACTTGCATAAGTTGTCTCAATTGAAAGAGCCTCCCCTGCGTGCCTTATTGCACTACGAGTCTTACCAGGCAATGGGGCCTCAAGCCTACTCTTCCAGAGAGTGTAGCAACCAATTCGGGACTGTTTTGGCTGCGTGTATCTCTTGAATTTCTTGCTTGACAGCTTCATCCACACCTTGTGGAGGACAAAATCAACCGGTGGCTGAATCGGGGCATGTGGATTAGGAGGAGGTTGCTGTAAATTCTGAATTTCAGCATGAACCTCAGCTGGGGAACCAAATGCTATAGGAAGCATCCCCTCAAAAACATCATCTGAAGAAGCTGGAATATTAAATTTAGCATGTGTATGTGCTGAATTCTTTGGAAATATAACATCTCTACTAACAAAAATCTTGCGAGAAGCAGGATTGTAGAGACGATAGCCTTTGCTTTGTGAACTATACCTAACAAAAATGCATTTAAGTGCCTTATTTGACAACTTGTGTCGAAACTCCACAGGCACGTGGGCATATGCAACACAACCAAAAACTCTTAAGTGATCCACTGAAGGCTTTCTCCCATGCCATGCTTCATAGGGAGTGATTGCCTTCAAAGCCTTTGTGGGAGCCCAATTCAAAACATAGTTGGCACACATGAGGCCTTCGAGCCAAAACCTGTGAGGCAACTTTTTATTGGTAAGCATGCATCTATCCATCTCCATAAGAGTGCGATTCTTGCGCTCATCTTTGTCATTTTGTTGAGGTGTAAGCCTCACTGTAAGCTGATGTGTGATGCCTTTCTCCTTCAAAAATGTCTCAAACTCATGAGACATATACTCCCCCCCTCTGTCTGTGCGAAGTGTCTGCACCTTGAGTCCCGTCTCATTCTCAACCATAGCCACAAAGTGCTTGAAATGCATAAACACTTCTGATTTTGCCTTAAGACCATAGACCCAAGTATAGTTGGTGAAGTCATCTATGAATGTAACATAATATAGATAACCCCCAAAAGCAGGTGTCCTCATGGGACCGCAGACATCACTGTGAATGAGCTGTAATTTGCGTGTAGCTCTCACTGCACCATCCTTCTTGAAAGGAAATCTATGCATCTTGCCAAGGATGCAATCCTCACATGCATGAGGAGGAGGTGACTCTAAAGGAGGCAATGCATCAACCATAGCATGCTTCTGAAGTGTCATTAAGCTGCCATGGCTCATGTGTTCATACTTGGCATGCCATAACTCCGCATTCTGCATCACAGCAGTGGGAGTGATCACTGAAAATGCAAGATCGGATCTTTTCTCATATATATCAAGGTGAAAAAGACCTCGATACAAAGTGCCAGACAACATCAAAGCATAGTCATTCTCTTTGTCTCTGATTGCACACTTAGCATCATCGAATACAACCTGAAATCCTTCTCTATTAAGAGAGGACACTGAAAGCAAATTCTTCTTTACATCTGGCACAGGTACAACGCCTGCACCTGTTGTACGGATGTACAGTGCAGAAAGTACAGTACGGATGTATGGCCACAAGTGCATTGTACGACTGGAGCTCCAAGGAGAGCGTACGTACAAATTGATACGGGAGGTGCAGAGCAGATGTACGGTGAATCTGCACTCGACAGCTTGTACGGCGAGCAGGTATGAATGGAGCACACTTGTACGGGCTCCCTGTAACAGTACGGCGCCTATTGTACGGCAATGCAGTACGGGCGAAACTCGTATGGATGAGACTTGCACATAGTGTACGGATAGTTGTACGTCAAGCTTGCAGGTCGTATGGACAGCATCGTCGACGTGCGGGGAGTTGACGGGTATGGAACAGTATAGAATCCGTACAGTCATACGGACTGTACGGAATGGTAGGTACGGAGTAGGTCTGGGAGCAAAGAGCGTAGGAGCTTGGGCAAGAGAAGCTGGTCCAAGAGCTTGTCCTGCTCTGATACCAAATGTGAGAAACAAGGAGAGCAAGAGTGAGCAAGAGTGAGAGCTGAATGTAGGTCTACTCAATAGTGGACTGAAATGAAGTGGTACAAAAGAGAGACGAGGGGTTTTTTCTAAGTGACAAAACCCTATCTAATCACTAACTGTAGTTAGGGATTAGACTGTGGTCAGGGGGAAAAACCTCTAAGAGGGAAAAGTGCCCCTAACCCACTTATTACATTACATTGGCCACTGCCTAGAATATGATAATAATTCTAACACGGCCGCCTTATAACAGTATGGTGGTCGAGCTGCCTGTATAGACGGGGTCTCAAGAGCATAGGTGGTGATGTGGAGCAAGGCAAGTAGGGACAGGAAGAGCTAGCAGAAGCAAGAACGGTGGCGAGATTGAGCAGGGATAGCGTGAAGGGGTGACGAGCAGTGATGTGGGATGAGGAAGGCGAGGCTTAGGGAGAGGACTGGTGACGGGATAAGGAAGGCGAGGCTTAGGGAGAGGACTGAGGGGTGTGACGGGATAAGGAAGGCAAGGCTGAGGGCGAGGACTAAGGGTGAGGCAGGATGCGAAAGGAAAGGCTGAGGGCGGGAAGAGCTAGGTGAAGTAAGAATGGTGGCGAGGTTGAGCAGGGATGGGAGGGCGTGATGAGCAGTGAGGTGGGGTGAGGAAGGGGAGGCTTAGGGAGAGGATTGAGGGGTGAGGTGGGAGGAGGAAGACAAGGCTGAGGGTGAGGACCGAGGGTGAGGGAGGATGAGAAAGGCAAGGCTGAGGGCGAGGATTGAGGGTGAGGCAGGATGAGAAAGTCAATACTGAGGGCGGGTTGAGGCAGGCTGAGGGAGAGGCAGAAGGGAGGCTAGCAGGGAGGTTCGGGGAACTCAAGAGTCTAGACAACTGTGTTTGAGACTAACATTTAGGGCTCATATTTTTGAATCATCTTGGATTTTCATTTCTGTGGTGGATTGGTAAATACTTGGTACTTTTGAGTGACCTAAACCACAATTGTGAGGACTCCAAATACTTTTCTGGATGCCATGAGCAGATGGAACTTCTTTACTCTATGGCTGTTGTTTTGCTTTGTGTTTTCTGTTGATGGATGCTTTGTGGGGTACTCAGCAGTTGTAAAGAATAGTAGTATGCAGATGAATATATTAATATATAATATTAATTATTGTGATCCCGTTATTGAAAAGAAATTTTCTGGAGAAAAAACGGTGTAAAGCTTTGATTTTGTGATACTGAGAAGGCATTCATGCGTCCACTGTATGCATCTTTGTGACGTTTTCTGCTGCACTGGTACCAGAGGGTTGTAGATTGCATATTACCCTGCTTGAATTTCCAAAATCATACTCCATGCACCCTATCTTTCCTGATGTAGCTCTAAAGGCCGAGCCATTCTCTGCCAGACTTTTTTGTTT
Source organism: Dipteris shenzhenensis (assembly GCF_047967505.1). NCBI lineage: Eukaryota > Viridiplantae > Streptophyta > Polypodiopsida > Gleicheniales > Dipteridaceae > Dipteris > Dipteris shenzhenensis. The sequence continues at coordinate 77,032 of NW_028239848.1, read as the reverse complement.
GGCACATTGTCATCTACTACTAAGTGTCTAAAGATGACTGAATGTTTTTGGCTGTCTTGTGTTCAGCAGAGAAAAAAGAGAAAGCCAACTCAAGCAGCTGTCAGTTCCCATCAACATGATGCTAGAAAGGAATCCAGAGACTCCATACGAGCTGATATTGGAAAGACGGGGATGGAGATGGACACATTATTGGACACTTCTGAGTCAGATCTGGAAAGCTTTGACATATGTTCACATCAAAAGAGTTTGTGGATAAAAAGTCAATTGTTAGAACTACCCTTATGCTTCACAGGGGATAGCAATACCAAGGAGAAAGTGCATAAAAAATTTGGTTACATTCACATTCTTATAGACAAATCTAGTAATGCTGGAGACACATTTGCAAACGTCTGCAAGCCATTGGCCAAAGAAAGTGACTTAAATGTTGCAGAAAACATCGCTGAAGATGTACCGGGAAAAAAATCTAGTAAACAACAGGAAGAGCATCTTCCATCTAGCTGGCCAGAAAGCTTATATTCTGTGTCGGAACATGGAGCAATGGGGACAATGGAACCACATGAAAAGGAGCCTCAATGCTTTCATTCTCCAAAGGAGGAAATTTGTGTCTCTGATACTTGGGGTTTGGATACCTCAGTTAGAAGCGTTTCTGGAACTTTGGCTGAAAGCTGCTCTGGGAAAATTGGTGAGATCGGCAATTTTGTTGGGAAATTCAGTAAAGCTAAACTCTTTAATTTTGTGGCTAAAGCAAGGAAAGAGGGATGCTCTGTTGATAGGCATTCCAGTGAGGAAACCTGTAATACAAGCAGTAAGCTTTTCCAAGAGGGGGGAGAATGGAGCACACTTCTTAGAGAGGAAAAATCTGATACTTCCGTGAAAGATTCTCTCCCTCTCCCCTACAACAACATAAGAGGTTGGTTTGCATGAAAGACTATGTCTGTTGGGATGTTATCATAGGCAATAAACTGCTATGATTGGCTAAATATTGCATTTCCATTCATTTGGTCTCAGTAAGCTCAATCTTTTACTGTTGGGCTTCATTTTTAGTGTAATCAGCTTTTAATCCTAGATCTTGTAAAGTTCTTCTGCCATATGAAACCTTTGTTTTCAACGGTGTTGTGGATTTAAAAACTGGCTTAAGCATGCTTTTTTGAATCATAAATGCATTTTCTGTGCTGAAATGTAGCCTGCAATACTTCTCTTATTTAGGTGTCAAGCAAAGTGCGCCTGAAACTTCTAGTGGACAACATTTACAGAGAAAGCATCTGATATCTCAGGAGGCACTTTATGATGGCGATATACATGGGTTGAAAATACGAACTAGCAGTAATGGTACTTCTCCAAAATTTGTCCATGTCGCCAAAACCAGCTCGTTTTCTGCAAACGATTGTGGTGATAATTCTTTACCTGAATCTGGAGACAGGATTGTCACTGAGAATGCAAATCAAACGTTAACATGCGTTGTTACCTCCGGAATGAATGCAATTGCAAGTGAATCTTCTATACAGGGTGTTTCTCTGAGGCCAATGGCTCACCCTCCACACGTAAAATTAGGCATTCAAGATAAACAATGGAATGCAAATCAACATAAACTAGATATTGCAAGGGTCTCTGCGTCCAAACTGACGAGGAGAAGGGATGGATGCCCCAACCCTATGTTCTCAAGGCTGCAGAAATGCAAGCAAATAGTTGCAGAAAAAATGGAATTGCATTACAATGAAGCCGTTGAGCATAGTTTGATGACTGAGAAGGTGCAAGAGGAAACTAGAGGGACAAGATTAGATGATGACTATGATGCTAACACAATTCGTGAGGAAGGAAGCTTTCACAAGGTATGCAAGTTCTGGAAACTAAAGGTGCCCTCCACCACCCCCAAAAAAGTAAGAAAGGAAATACCACATGTGTATGTACACGCACATGGTTAACACACCCTCGATGGCATGCACATGTAGACATTCGTGCACATACACACATCATACACCCATTTGCCAAATAAAGCTCTCTCTTTGGTGGGAAGAAAGACTAAAACAGGAATAAAAAGAGAGTTGAAGAAAGAGAAACTGCATATTGTGGATGAAAGTTTGATATTTAATCTATGGGGACTTCCATGATTCTTGGGGTTGAACTTACCCTGTTGATATTCAGTCTTTTTTTATAATTCGGCAAAGCGAAACATTGTAAGCTTTGATTTATAATATGGGTATTGTTGAAACGTGTCATATCCTCCAGGTTACTGAGTTCCTCTTGGTCATCCAGACTTGATGAGACCATATATGGGCAAACTGATAAATTATGTGAAAGTTTTGAGCTTGAAATTATTTTCTCACCTGTTTATTTTTTGCCTAAACTCTATTGATTCATGGACTTTGCCACAGGAATATGGGCAGGTTCATGAAGAGGAGACACATACATTATCAACACCGAGGCACAGATGGAGATCACCTCCACAAGTGGACGCACACAGGCTCTTTGTTGCTCCGTTTGACCTGAACATGCCTCCTGAATTTTGTGAGGCCTCAGGTTGTATTACTTGTGCTATCTTTCCATACATCATGATGGAGTAACTTTTCTTTGACATGGTGACATTTTCTTGACTAGATTCTGCTAGAGTGTGTATAATCAATATTTAATGTGAGCGTATGGCATTCTATGCTGAGTTGTTTCCTACTGCCACCTTTTCACTATCATGGTTTAATGAATCTTACACTTTAAAACCTGACTGATGAAATATTCAATATTCTCATGCTGTTATATGACCCTAAACATATAAGCGAGGCGCTACCCCGAAGGCTAGACTGCTTTTTCTCCAAGGCAAGATTAGACAGCCCTCTTGCAACAAAACATTTGTATGCTTTGCATAATTTCTTTCAGCTAGGAGAAAATATAAAAGCTAGTCAATGGACTCAAAATGGCCAGCTAGTACACACATCTCTCTCTCGTGAGCAGCTGTACTCAGAGAGCAGTCTACCTTTGACAGGTCACCAGTTGAGATTGTCTCATCATACATGTACTTAGGGGTTCTATTTTTTGGCCCTATCTTCACGATGAGACTGGCAATGTAGGCCCGCTTGAGCGGAGGATACCCCTTTCTTGCTCTACTGGAGAGACAGTGCTTCCATTCTAGGATCCATGGACCAAGGTTCTCCTTTTCGACTCCTGCGTCCGACTTGTAGGCATGTATGGTAGCCCTTGCTGGGGACCAAACCTATTTGATACACAGTGGACTCGAGTGGAGATATTATAGGTTCTCTTGTTATCACAGATGATCCACACAGTAAGCGATCTGTTCCCCATCAGATCATTCAGGCTGAGTTCGGGGTATCTCCATTGCAATTAGATGCGGCATTCCAGACTCTCACTTATCTATACCGTGTGCAAGATTATGGCTCATGTACTGCAGGGTGACGCAGACTACCTTGGTTGGCACTATCCTTTTCTATGGCATTAGTAGCTCAGGGTGATTGGAGATGCTGGTATGCACACACATGCAGATTGTTCAAGAGACTAGGTTTCCATATAGACAGGTTGCCACCAGTATAGTATTGACGTTCCGTTTGTTCTGTTTCGGGGCAATGAGTTCAATCCGATCATCCAAGAGGATCTTCTGTAGTTACATTCAGGACGTGGTTGGCACAGACAAAGCTTCTTGTGAAGCTCAGCTTTCATAAGGACCATTGCTTACGCATCTCTGAGGAGGGTTTCATTATCCTGCCAGGGTACACTCAAAAATCCAACTACCACACTCGCTTAGGATTGCCATTGGGCAGTAAAATCATCACCAGGACAACCAAGGCAATCCTTTGGCAGGCCCCCAATGTCAATTTTTGCTATGTTTTTTTGCTCTTTTACCTCTGCATAAAGATTTGCTTTGTTGATTTTGTTGTTGGCTATAATAAAGGCTTAGACTTTGTATGAAAAGTCTATGTATGCAATTCTGCATTCATTGCTGCCACCTGTCCTTTAACCCTACATCGCTTAACCAAGTCCTCTACGTCACCGAGGTAGCTGTCATCAACTTTAGCCCCTTCGTAACTGTTAAAGTTGGCATCAAGCTGCCGATGCATAGCTTTAGAAATTTGCCGCTCTTTATCAGTTGAGCCATTTAACCATCACAATGTTGAACAGATGAATCTGTCTGCCATCGGCTTACTGCTCAAGCGTCCGCTCTCCACTGTGCTCTAGTCCAAGCAGTCAGACCCCAAGCCCACATCAAAGTTGCTCGGGTGTCTGATGTAACACGACCAATTTAGTTGCTTCCCCAATTGCAACGCTGTCGCATATCGAGCTACATAGGCGCTGAATCCATACGCCTTATGAAGCAAGAAAATGTTACGATTCAAGTGGGTCTAATTCCATTGACAAAAGACAGAACCCACCCCAATTACACTGCACCAGCATCAATCACTTAGATGCTCTAATGTGAGAATGAAATAGTCTAGTCCAATCTGAGAATTTTGCACAAGAAAACACTGGGTGATGGCAATTTAATTCTCCTCCCAGCCGCCTAGTTGTTCACTGAATACACTAGAATATTTTGTAATTAATGGAGCAGAAATAGTGTCTTGCACTTGCCATCTGTGGCGGGGATGGATGCCGTATGGCTTCCCTTTATTACTCTCTTAATCAAATTCATGGATACTATTTGATGACTTCTTTTTGTCATTTGTGGAACAGAAAGCAGAATCTTTAATTGTAATACTTCATGATTTTTATCAGTACAACTCTGCTAAATAGTGGTGATGCCATGAACACTCGTGTTAATATGTTAATGGTTTCTTCTTCCTCTGCAGCATGGCCATCAGCCACAAATACTTAATTGTCCATCCTGTGATATTACTCGACATAAAATGAACTAGTAGTTGTATTCATGTGTCGCTTGCCAAATATTGTCAAATTGATTGAGGAGTGCCATGTTCACCTTGCATTGTCGCTAGCCAGACCATCAAAATCATAAAATGTAACTTCTGAGATATATGTTGGTTTGTGGGTCTTGGTGTTGATTGCATGATAATATGCATATTCAATGCGATCAAGGCATTTTCCAGACTTGCCCCCTGGATTTGGCGAGCCTTCAGGTGAGAACTTATAAACATTTCTTAAGGAAAGAAGACAACAAATAGTGAACATGGCTGCCTCGAAGTTTCACAATATAACAAATTTGTCAAATAGCCTCTTATGCAACCTGAAAGCTTTGCATTGCTTACCACCAACCTTCTTACACAAGACCCCCCAACTCCAACAACGCCCCCCACGCAAAATGAAGTACTAGTTGTACTCATCTATTACTTCTCAAATGTTGTCAATTGCAAAGGGATTCAGTCTGTGCCATGTTCATCTTGCATTTTTGCTAATAATTTGTAACTGCTTAGATTGTAGCTCTTAACACGTTTGGTGTTTATTGCATGATAATATGCAGATTCGGTGCAATCAAGACATTCTCCAGACTTGCCCCCTGGATTTGCCGAGTCTTCAGGTGAGGACTTGTAAACATATCTTAAGGAAAGAAACTGCAATTACAAGGCAATAGAGTGAACATTGCTGCCTCGAAAGTTTCAAAATATAACAATTTTTACCAAATAGCATCTTATGCAACTTATCTGAAAGCTTTGCATCTCTTAGCACCAGCCTTCTAACCCCCCCCCCCCCCCCCCCCCAAAAAAAAAAAAAAAAACTCCAAGCACCCCCAACTTTCCAGGAAAAGAAGAAAAAGACACACGCACACAGAGAGAAATCGGTGCTCAAGGCATCATGTTTGATTGTGTGGTGACATGTTTGGCAGATTTGATGCAATCACGGAATTCTCCAGACATGCCCCTTGGATTTGGCGAGCCTTCAAGTGAGAACTTGGAAACGTGTCTAATAAAAGAAACAGCATATTCAGCGGCAACAGATAGTGATCTTTTGTTTTATTCTGCCTCATAAGTTTTTACCTTCCCTTGCTGCTTTTCCCAACCCTACCTGCCCTCCTTTAGCCCCTTCTGCAGTTTCCTCAGTAGCCTCGTAATTGGTTGTGTACTGCATCTCGAAACCAGGAAAGCATAACTCTGGTTAGATAATTCAGATCTTCAAGACACTAATTGCAATGTGATCTTGGAACTGGTTGGCTTGGGAGTTCAAAATATCCCAAGTATGGCTGAAAAGTCAGATCTCAATGACACCAACTGCAATGTGATTCTATGTTGCATAAGATGTACACAAACCAGTCAAGATGCCTACGAAAGATGTTTGACCTAGCATTGTCCTCTATCATCACTATGAGCATCCTGTCTTAGACAGATCATCTTCGTTTTTTGAAAAAAGATGTTTGACATAGCTTTGTCCTCTATCATCACTATAAGCATCCTTTGTCTTAGACAGATCATCTTCGTTTAAAAAAAAAAGACTATATTTCCTTTTCTTTTTTTCAAAATCGCTTGTCACTATATCACTGCAGAGCTCATGAGAAGGGGTCAGGTTCATTCCTTGTTTCATGAGTGTGTCTGTGTGTCAAAGCGCTCTTTGCTGCTTGGCACCTCTCACCTTAAAATCATAACTTTGGTCAGAGCACTTGGTGTGTGACTTGTCCATACCTAGAGAGGGTCGCATATGCACTCAATGTGATCGGGTGGACGTTGAGTTGGAGGAGCACTTTGCTTTCAGATGCGCTATGTACTACGAGTTGCTTTACAACTTTCATTCATGAGGCCGCCCGACACAGAGACCATCGGCTTAGGGAACATGACGAGATCAGGGTGAACAAAAAGATTCCCTCAGAGCATATGCTGATCACCGAGTTTTTCCAATTGCGTAGCACGGACCAGCAAGCCCCTCGGAGATGACAAAGTCGAGGGCCAGAGCGAGAGATAGACTCGTTGATGTGTCGATGCATACATCGGACTTGGGGATCTCCTTTCATGTTCACCATACCAGAGACATGGCGGATGGGTATGACAGTGGCACTTGTCTGACATAAAACCACAGCTAGAAGACCACAACAGACCACCCACACCGATCATCGCCAACGCTTTATTCATAGGTTTTCTGCCATCAAGCCTTTTACATCACTGAGATCTTCCATGAGCTCGACTCCAAAAGGACCATCACCACACCACAGCTTCCATCCTCTCCATGTGCTCAGACATTTTACTAGTGTTTCTACGTTTAGGTTGTGCTTGTCTTGAGTGTAGATGCCCACTTAGAGGCTCCACCCATTCAGCGGTTTTTTTGGTCTCATAAACTCTTCAGTCTTTCGAAGACTTTAAATAAAATTTCTTTCTTTGGCCTTCTGCCCAGCCCACTCCCTCCTATGCAGCCACCTGCCTGGCCGGCATGGCCCCCCCGCGCTGCCATTTGCCTAGCCTGCGCTGCTCCCTCTTGCTGTCCATGGTGCGGCTTGCAGTCCCGCCACCCTGTCTCTCCTTGCCGCACTGAGGGCGGCTGCTGCACGCCCCTCTGCCTCTACTGGTTGCCCACACGGGCTGTTATGCACACCTCTGCCTCAACTCAGCCCCCCGCACCAATGCCTTTCTTCTGGGTCCATATGAGGGGTTGCCCTCAGGCCTAGGTGCCTCCCTGTAAGCATAGAAAACAAACAACAAATCAGCAGCATTCTAGATGGGGAAAGGAGAGAGAGAAGGACAAGGAGAAAAGAGAAGCACAAGAAAGAGGGGAGAAAACCAAAACTAGAGGCACCTAAAGGACGAAGATGTCAACAAACGCTTCAACCGTAGTGGGCTTGGAGTAGACAGTGCAGCGGTACAGAAGGGTTCTATATCAGCAGCAGTGACTACCTCATCTACATCTATAGCAGGAACCTTGACATCGACCTCTTCTTCTGCTAGCACAGACTCGATGCTGGACTCATAACCTATGTTACCATCACCAAGGATGGCATAAACAAGACCACAATATTCCTCGTCCTTCCTCTCACCTTTCCCTCTCAACCAGGCTGCCTTCCAGACCCCAGCTGGAATTACCTCACCATTGCTTCAGCCATCTCCACACCCTGATCAGGTTACTCAGTCACCGCCTACTATTCAGCCCCATCCCCCTACATTCGTACTAGGTCCTTTATAGTTTCACATCCCACCAGGACCCGACCTCCCACGAGCTCATTTGCCAGACGCTTGGGAGTTTCTCGTGATGGAGGTGCACAGCATACAACCATAAGAGGTGGAGCTGACTCTCTTCGCACAAGAGCAGGCCCGCTTCACCCAGAAGCAGGCCCCTATTATATAGGAGCAGGCTGGCCTCGTACAGGGGCTCAGACAAAACGTCTTACAGCTCTAGAAGGAGGTGATTGCGTTACGGATAGCTTCAGGCAGTACATCAACGGTAGAGGCACAGATAGCCACCATGCAGTCAGTTATCGAGGAGAGATCCAGATGGGTGAATGTGGCGAAAGGGAAACCTGCAAAGGCAACCGTCTCGGCCACTCTCCTGGAGCAATAACAAAGGGCTAGTAAGGCTCTCAATATTAGGATTCGTGGGATCCCTCGTATAGTAGCTACAACGATGGACAATGCGGCCACTTCCATCGTTACTATCTTGGGGGTCTGAGAGCACGTGATCGAGGGGGACCTGGCACGTGCGGAGAGACCCCAACAAAGAGCAATCCCTTGTCATACGCTTCCGCGACACTCAGACTTGACTAGCAGCATAAGTCGTAGATTGGTCTTGCGGGACCACCCATGGATGAGGACCTGGCATCCCTGCGGATTGAGGAGAGATGCATCTTGATACAACATCTGGATATGGCTCACAAGGAGGAGAAGTGGGCAGTAGTACCAGATAGACAACTCCTTATTGGCCCCCGTCCTTACCGGCCCTTGTCAGACACTCTCCCACCGTTCTACTTAGAGGGGTGGAATCTATGAGACTCAGGATATCAAGACCCTGTCCTGTACCATTGCAATGGTACCTTACACAGGACTCAACATAGTCTTCTACACAGAGACACATTGCCCCTAGTACTGGCAGTTAGCAGATACACTTGGGAGATAGCTTACAGAGATGAGACGAGGGATATAGACAGAGTACGAGGGTTAGGAGGGATAGCGTGCTTTATAGATCATCTCTTTTTGGAGCGATCTTAGTAGAGAAGAGGGACATACATTCCATATCTCTTTGGATTCGGATCTGACGTACGGCCAGTCAAGACCTCTTCGTTGTAGTATGCTTCTTTTCACCTGAGACATCCCACTTAGTCGGAGATGTCTATGAGAAGGCGGAGAGGTCACCATACACAACCCTTCATCCAGACATTGTATATTTCTCGAGCCATGGAGAAGTCCTTCTCGTCGGGAACTTCAATGCGAGGACATGCGTACATCAAGTACCGCTTCTTGCTGCGGACCCTAACTCTCAGATGCAAAACGGGCTCGGGTATAGCCTCTCTAGTTTCTCATGCCATCGCGGATGATACACAGTAAACCATCAGTTCTCCACTAGATCATTCAAGCTGAGTGGACTTTAGGGCAACATAGACTACCGTGGCTAGCACTATCCTCTTGTATGAGCCTAGCAGATGAGGGTGATCAAAGATGCTGATATGCACACACATGCAGATGGTTTAAGAAATCGAGGCTCCACATGGATAAATTACCCCCCTTCCAGTACAGTATTGATGCCACATTTCTCCCATGCGGGTATCATGAGGTCAACCAGGTCATACTCGAGGACCTTCTACAGCTACACATATTCAGGATCTGGTTGTCACTGAGCGAGCTCCCAATGAAGCTCAGTTTCTACAGAGATCATAGCTTTAAGGGTATACTCAAATTCACCTCCCCTATTTATTGAGGATCTCTATTGGGCAGTTTCAGGTTTTATTACATCGACTCTGCATTGAGACTGGGCGAGCTAAGGGAGTATCCAAGGAGAGATTTTTTAGCACCAGAACGAACATCCAAGGGCTCATTGCCGCAGAAAACAAATCTTTGAAAGGGAACGTTAGCATTCTTGGCGTGTTAAAGAAGAGAATTTGTATGACGTCTATCTAAGCTCTAAAGAAAATCTGCAAATTGTTCGGGTGAGTTCAAACTTAATTTTAGCATTCCAAACAAATTTACATGAGTTAGTATCATCATTTGTGAATGTCTTTGCCTGGAGCTAGCCAACATGAAGGAGATTGACTCCCAGTTCTACCAGCATCAGATCAATTTAAAAGAGGATGTTGTTTTGATCCAACAACAACGATATACCGAACTACACGTTAAGGGTAAAGGTGGCTAACTCCTACAATCCTTAACCCTAAATACTAAACCCTAAACCCTAACCCTAAAATACAATCAAAATTTAATGGATTTTTTCAATGTGTATCCAACTTGAAAATCAATAACTGCAGTTCATGGGGTGTCGTTTATTATCATTAGTCAGTATGCATGCCAATGCATGCAGTACCCTAACAAGCCCTTCTTACACCATCGTCCACAGTGGCTCTTCATTCTCTTCTTTTGTCTTTTCCTCGCAGTTAGCCAGCTTCGTCGTCCTCTTGCATCCTCGTTCTTACTTGTGTCTTTAGCAGCACTCTTGCATTGCTCCTTTGCTATTGCCATAACCTTGCAGATCTTTGTTAGCGCTTGCACATGGTGCCGATTCACCACCATATTGCCTTCATTGAAAAAGCTTCGTGCTATCTCACTACCATCATCCTCTTCAACTCCCTAATCTCTTTGTTCCCCCAGCTACCTCTCATCATGGTGATCTACGAGATGATCACGGAGTTTACACAACGGTTTTAGAACTCAAAACTGGCTTGATACCGCCTGACTCAACAACACAACAACTATCCCTTGGGAGCAAAAGCCCAGTTGTTGATGGCGGACGCGGTGGAGCTCATTGACTGTCACCTGCAATGCAGCTCCCACTAGATGGTAAACAAGAAGTCCCCGCCTTAACCCTCGACATGGAGGGAGTTTTCCAGCAAGAGAGACAAAGATGACAAAGGAGAATTTCGTTTTCTCAACCTTCAGGTAGATCCTAGAGTGGTACCTTGCTACGGGTTCTTTCTGGAGCTTGTTTGGCTCCAGAATAAGACATTCAAAAATTTGGCCAGTGCCTACGGGTGGTTCCGACAAGGAGAGGACGGATAGAAATTGGTTTGGGCACACCTCTTTTTCCAACAATTCAGAATAGAGGTGAAAAGATTGACCAAAACAAATGCCAGATCTTAGCTTGGCCAAGTATTCATGATCCTCTTTCCGATAGGACCAGTTACAGTTCCGGCCCCCATTAGATTCCTAACCCTTGAAGGGGTCCAAGCACAAATGGAGGAGTCATCCACAATGGGTGCGGTGGTCGGAGAGCCCACTCCGACAATGCAGGCTCGCAACCCTCCATTAGACCTACCAAAGGTCTCCCTTCCCCTGGTGCCCTCCCCGCCACTTCTTCTAGAGCAAAGAGCGCCATTGGATCTAAGCTCGTCTCCGTTCTTAAATGGAAAGGCTCTCTGGACCAGACGAAGGATCCTTAGAAGCCACGAAAGGAGACAAGAAAAGGCTCAAGTCTGAGACCTAGTCGGAGATGGTGGCAGTACCCTCCAGACGACTAATGTAGCAATTCGGCACCTGCCAACCGAAGGACGGACTCTCCAAATAGATTGGACACCGCAAACTTGAATCTACGCAAGAATGCCCGATATGCCTCCTATTCTCTCCAAACAGAGCAATTGAAGCAGGCCAAGATTGATCGGCTTAAAGACGACCGCATACTCCTAACTTGGCACTTAAAGTCGCGAGTGAACAAATTGGGAGGACCCAACTAACGAACGAACTCACGGCAGTTCGAGAGTCCCAGATGACGGCCACAACAGAGCACCTCCGAATGGTAGAACAAATACAATGGGCAATAGTGGACAGCCAAGCCCAAACGCAGCTCCGGGAGGTCAAACTCTGAGCTTACATGTCACCACAATGAAAATATCCTAAGTCAAAGTACCGTTGACCATTTATTTGAAAGAAATTTCCATCTCTAGATTAATTATGGTCAAAAGAGTTCTTTAATTGGTCAAAGAATTGACAACAATGAAAGACACTTGACTTCGGTCAAGTAAGCCTGATTTCGGTCAGGAAGACTTGGTTTATACCAAGAAGGTTAACTGCGGTTAACCAAGATGTGCTAACTTCGGTTGGAGAGACTTGACTATAATTAAGGGGTCTCGATCCTTGGTCAAAGCCCCTTAATTATGATCAAGAGCGTTGACTCCGGTCAACCAGAGAATAAATATATTTATATATTTGCTATGTGTGCTGTTGTGTTCAGTGGGGACGCCCACTGTGACTAGAATTAGTCCACAGTGTATTATTTGCATGCAAAGCGCTAACAATTAATGGGTGCCATGGTGGTGCGCTTTAATTAATTGTTGTAGGTATTAGGAAGGGTTATTTTTCCCAAGCGCTATGGAGCCTAACAAGCATCTAGGAGGCTGTGCGCGTGACCAAGTGCTTTGAAGACTCCAGAGTTGCCCTCAGTGGCATGTAATCAGGAAAGTAATGTAGAATTTGACAAGTGGCTTGTTGCCAAGAAAGAGAGCCTAAGAGCTCATGTCTTTCCATTCACGTTTTAAAATTTGTATGAGCAGCTTCATGCTGAACGCTTGTACTGAGTTTTCTCTCAAGTAATAAAGTACCTTCGGGGGGGTCCTGGGCCCTAGTGTGTTTGTAGAGAGAGAGAGAGTGCTTCGTGGTTGTGAAGAGTAGGAGGCTTAGATTTCCTTCGAGGTTGCATTACATCAATCAATCAGCCCCTCGACGTCTAGACATTGAAAGATCTGGCGGACACGGTCCGCAATACCTATCGTGACATGGGTGAAACACATTGAACGGTTGGCATTGATCCTTCAATTGGTTTGCAAAAGGCCACAGTTCTCCTAAACAATCAAAGAGATTCAGATGCAGATGTTGGCAATTTCGCATCGCCTAACACAGTGATGGCATTAGAACTAGGTCTTGTTGGGGAACGCTTGGTCCCCCCAGTCCGGGATGTATAAAGCCGAAGGATGTCTAACCGTATGATATGGCTAATCTCATCTTGAGGGATCAACTTGGGTGATGTGTCCATACTACACTAGAAGGGGGGCAGTCGGTCCATCTGGATAAAATGAATGGCAAACCATGTGAATACGCGCGCATACCATGTATTGGTCCCACAATCTAGTAGTCGCATGGAAGAGTCTAGTGCCCGTCTCCGTAGTCTCTCGTGAGGTAAGTAGCATCCTCTGTGGAGGAAAGTCACTATTTGAAAGATGTCATCAACCTAGTGAGGTGTCATGGCGAACTCTGCCTGTACTATTTGATGTGGGACTGAGGGCTTACTTCGAATTATCCTAGAACCCATAACCACCTGTAGCCGCCGCTCGAATCTCTTCCACTCTGTCGCCAAAAAGGTCACTCCCCCAGAAAAGTGCTGCGTACATGGTAGTTGGCCTCACTAGTGTCTCAAAAAGCCAGCCCTTGTCGGTGGGTCTTGAAAGTGCGCCCGAAAACTTCGCCTCTCTAGTTGGGCCAAGGCCACCTGCCCACGTGTGCGTCGTGCTCTGGCCGCCTGGGTCATCATGTAAATTGGCCCTATGAAAGCTACTCCCAAGTATGTGTAGGATTGCACTATCTCTACTGGCTCATCTCAGTAAGTGAAGCTATGTCGATGTAGTACATCACATGAGGTGTTGAAGATCATGGCCTTGGTCTTTCCACAATTGATAGCGAGGTCTCTCTCCTTGCAAAACACCTCTAATGCATCCAGTTGCTTCTGTAGCCCCTTTTCTGAAGATGATATAAGGACTCTGTCATCTGCATATAGCAGTATCTGTATCATCAGGTCGGTCAGCAGTGATCCCTCCTCCTAGGCCGTCAATGAAGGATGTGATCTCGTCATGCTCATGAGGGTTGCCCTGTCCATAGCTGCCCAGATTTTCATCACTAATGGCCTTGCTGGTGCCTCGGGCTTGCCCACTCTCCAAGCTGACTCGCACATGACATTTTGGTGAATAGAGCCTTGGCATCCGCCATAGGAGTGTCTCCTAGTGTGAGACCTTAAACCAAAACATTGAGGGCCTTTCTGTGCCTCCTTTTTTCCTGCTCTAAAGTATCTGAGATAATCTCTTTCGTGGGAGCATTTGTGCCTTTCTTCACCACATCCTTCCAGTCTAGGATTGCAGCCTTCCCCTTGGTGATTTGTTCTGTGAATTCAGCGTGCTTACCTTGCACTGTTGCAGATACACATAACAAACAAGGTACTAACCTCTGAGAAGGTCCCGCTAGTTGCATCTGCATATGTTCCGCACTGGGACTCTCCTGCATTTCTACGTCGCATTCAGATATTATCATATTAGCCGTGCGACGGTCTTTATTCAGTGGACAATCCTTCCACTGATGTCGCTGAAGGCAGCCGAAGCACAATCCTTCTTTTCTAGCTTTCTCTTTTTGTTCAGGGGTCAACGAGGACTTTGACCAAGCTCGGGCTGCCATTGGAGTTATTTTCCTTTTCACCCCGGTACTTGCCTTTACTGGTCCCTCAACCGGCTTCACCTGCTTGGTTTGGCCACTTGGCTGCGAGACACTTGTCTTTGAAACCCATTTCCTCTGAAATCCCCCTTTTCTCGGGTGCTCATACTGAGTCCCTGCCTGCACAAATCCACCAGATCTGCCTCTGGCATCCTCATAGTTCAGGGCTACTGCTATAGATTCATCTAGTGTAGTCACATATTTAGCCCGAACTTCCATTTTGATCTTGTCGTTCAGTCCATAGATATAGTCCTTTAACTGAACCGACATAGGGAGAGGGTCTGTTATTTTCATAACACATTCTCTGAATTTGTCAGTGTACTCTGCCACTGACAAGCTCCTCTGACGAAGATTTCTATAAGTATCCCAAGCTCGGGATTCTTCATCAGGTGGGAGAAAGTGTTTCTTGAATTCAGCTTTAAACCCTTCCCAGGTGGTTGGAGCAACTTGATCCTTTTGTTGCTTTATCCACCATCTGTCCGCTGCCTTAATAAACAGGTGTGTGGCCTCGCGGATTTTCTTTAGATCGGATCTAATCTCACAAATGGCGAAGGCTTCTTCCCACTTGTGTAACCAAACCTCGATTACATCAGAGCTGCGCTCGATCATCCGACCAGCGTACTTCTCCGGTCTATAATTAGCGATATTGGGCACTTTGACCCTTGCGCGCTCTAAGGAATGTATACTGGGCTCTGGCTTTGCTGGAGCTTTGCCCTTATCAATCCTAGATGGTCTAGCCGACAAGGCTTGCACCATCTCCCTGATCTCATTTTGACCAGCATTCACTTGAAGCTGCTGGTTCATAATCTGCTGTAAAGCATCCTCTAATATCGAAATCCTACCAATCAAAGTAGGTGCTGCCTGATGTGACATCTGTTGTGTAGACTGTACTCTAGACTCACTAGGATTCACTCTTGAATTCTGTCCTTCTGCTTCCATAGGTTCACAGTGGAAGATGGGTTAAAAAAAAAAAAAAAAAAAAAAAACCAAATAACCAATATATACACCCTTCACTGCTGTTCTGCTTTCCTGTTTTTTTTTTTTCCTCTTCTACAGTGCAGAAATCACAGGACCATATGAAAACACAAAAAAACTGCACGGAAAGAAAGGGCCCCCTGATCTTTTCGACGATCCCGGCTGCTCCAGCTATTCGTAGGTACGACCCACTTGGCTCTTTGATGCAGCTAGGTTCCAACACGGTCTTCGAGTCCACTCTATTTTCAATACATCATCAGACCCGGTCGCCTTTTATTTTCACACGCAGAGGTGCCGATCAGTTCCGTCCAATAATATCGGGAGGTCACAGCAGAACCAAAAGACCGTCGCAAATTCCATGATAGACAGTCTTGCAGGCTCACCACTATGCTTTGGAACGTATCTTCACACAATGAGCCGGCTTTTTGTGCGTCTTGGTTTTGCACCACCCTTTTTGCCCATCCTTCGCAAGCAACCTTTAGTTTCCCACAGCCACAGCGTCTGGCCCTCCGTTGCCGGGTAACACGAAGGAAGTGCTACACAAAACAATCACCAGGTTGACGGGCAAAACGGAGACTCCTGCGACCAGCGATGAACTCCTTGAAGGTCACGAGGCGTTTGCCGTTGACGGAAGCCGTGCCTTTTCTGAGAACAGGTTCCCGCTACCCATTATCCTACGCCTTCACCTAATTCGTCGTAGATCGAGCTCTGATACCAATTGTCACCTACTTTCTCTTCTACACTTATTGCCCTTACGTTCTATCCACGCTTTGAACCGCTCACTGAATCTCTGATCGTCATTCATGCTCTCACGGGCGCTGGCTTAGCCATTTCTCAGGGATAGTAAATCATCAAATCATACGTTATTTTTCCTTAATACTTATCCATGAGACCCTCATTTCCCTAGATAGTTCTCCTTGCCAAATGTCAGCATTTTGGCCTCTCCACTTGGTGCACCCTTTTACCCCTCTCTTGGGGCACATTAAAACCCACTTGCCCCTTGGCATTATTGCACATTTAGGTGCACCTAGGCCTTAGCACTCAGAACTATCTAGTCAATGCCATTCCGCCCTCACCTAGGACCTTGGCAGTTACTTCTCTTGACCATTTTAATTACGCACATTAACTATTACAAAAGTTGGTCATCTAAGAGAAAATGCCCACCGATCTATCCGAGGTCATGCTATCTCGGCTAGAGCATAACACTGTCCCTATATCTTGCATTCAGTTTTTGAGGCTGGTTTTCTCCGATTCCCATGCTGCTCTTCTTTCTCCCACTCCTTGTTCTTCTCCTTCTGCCATTCTTCCTGCATTCGTCCACTTTGCTTCTTGTTTTCAGCTAGTGCTTTGTCTACACACGCTTTTCCATTTAGCAATGCCACATTGGTGGCTTTCCAAACCATCCAATTTCTCAACCAACATTGGGCAAATGAGGGATGTCATCAGAAATCCCACTTTTGGGTGCACCCACTGTGTAGGCATTTATAGCAGCTTCTAAAGCTTGTTTCCCCAATGTATCTTCCACACAACCTCGTGTAGGCATCGTTATAAATACTTCTGAAAATCCCTGCTGTTTTTTGAATGCATTAAAATCCTTCCCTTCCTACTCACTTGTTTGGCATGTTGTAATTGCTGTGTTTGTATTGAATTTCTCTGTTTGTCCTCTTTATTTCTCTGCTTTCCATGCTGTTTTCTTTCTCACATGCTTGTTTGCTTGCAGCTAGGGCCTGGGAACACAAGGAGGGGTAACTTCTGAGTACCATGTCTCCAGTAGGTGCTTTTCTTGAGGTTTCTTGTTCTTCTTGATTCTTTGGCACTGTTTCTTTTGCTGCTGTGCAGGTACCAGGTAATTTGGATCTGACTTTGGTGTGGGCTGGGGCAACCCCATGCCCTGATACAGTCCCGTGGCACACAGGGGGGGGGTGTAGGGAGGCGGAGAGGCTTGGACAACCCCCACAGCAAGAATGTGGGGGGGGAGGGGGCGGTTAGACAGCCCCTGCTGGTAGCATGTAGGGGCCTGGAGGGCAGGCGCGTGCTGAGAGGTGCCCTCGACGTAAGCAGAGGGCGTGGGGGGCAAGCATACAGTCCCATTTGACTGTAGGCACCTAGGCAGGCAGGTGCTGAGAGGTGCCCTCGATGCTAGTAGAGGTGGTGGCAGAAACCCTGTGATAGGGCACTCGTAGCTATCGACATGTACAGCCCGTTGAAGTCTCTTGGCTGTAGCCTCGCGATGAACAAGTGCCACGGTCACTCCTATGGGTCATGCATCTAATCTAGTGAGCTTGGAAGTGAGGTCCCCTTGTGTGATCTGTGCCCCAGTGCGCTACCAATTTTGGCATGGCTCAGGTCCCCACTGCCGTCGCCTCGGTGAGTCCTGTTGGTCAGTCCTGTCTGGCTGGAAAAGCTCACTGTCATGCTTTGAGTGGAGTCTGGATGTGTGTTAGAACCGCTCGTGCGTGCCTTGAGCAACTGCTCCCTGTGTTGTACGGTCTCATGAATGAAGACTGCCAAGCATCTTTGGTATGGGTAGGATAGGAGACTCGGTAGAGAGCCGAAGCCATCTCTGAAAAGGGAGTGGTATCGGCCTCTGGTCTCGTAGTACACCGGGCAGTTGAAAGTGAAATACAACTGACTCCATCTGTCGGGAGTCGCACAGAGTATAGATGCGGCCCTCTCTGGGTATAGAGAGGCAGTGTGATGAGACCTTGAACTCAGAGAGAGAGAGAGAGAGAGAGAGAGAGAGAGAGAGAGAGAGAGAGAGAGAGAGAGAGAGTTTATTAAAGTCTTCGGAAGACCGATTGGTCTATGAGACTGTGAAAAACCTGATACAATGAGCTGTGGTAGTGGAGCTACTAAACGAGCATCCACACCAATGCAGAATGCAAAAAATGCAAAATGGCAATACTAAGTCCTAAGTACAACATAGTCATATCCCGACTATATATATCAATCTCAGCATCATCATCGGCATCATCATAACCATCATCATCTTCATCGTCATCAACAGGACATCAGGATTGATGAGGCTGTGGAAGTGGAGGCATGAGGTCAGCAATAGAATGCTGTCGCCCCCTCAAGGGTGCAGTCCTGGTATGTCTCCTGGTCGTAGCTCTGCGTCTAACCAAGGCCACTGTGACCCCCGTCAGTCGGGCTCCGACCCTAAACAAGGATGGGATGTCCCAACCCTCTGTTTGAGCTGTTGGGTCACAGGCTCTGGGTCACGGTCATGTCGGGGTCTCGCCTCGTGGGGGTCTATGTGATCTGGCAGAAAGAACTGTGTGATAGAGCTCTGAGAGGGATCAGTGGAGGGAGAAGTTTGGTCATGTCTCCGCGCTCGGAGTATCCTATCGTGGTGTCTGAGCATCGTTATGGGATGTGTTGGCCCGTGTCCTCTCCTACCAGCCAAGCATCGTTGGTCTGGGTAGGAGAGGACACGGGCCAACACATCCCATAACTATCTCTGAAGAGGCAGTAGAAACGCCCTCGGATCTCCTAGTAAATAGGACACCTGAAGATGAAATGCTCCTCTGTCTCAACCTCCTGCATGTCACACAATGTGCATATGCGCCTTTCCTTGGGTAAGTGCTCTGCTCGGCCACTCTCGATACGAAGTCTGTGTGAAGAGACCCAGAACTGCCCAAGGGAGATCCTTAGCAAGTGGGGTAGGTGAATTTGCGTGTATCTTGGTGGATCAATGAAACCCTCCGCTGTGATATGTAGGAAGGGATCTCTGTAGAAGCCCAGCTTCACTGGAAGATCACTCGGGCCCAGCCAAGTCCGGAATGTGTGTAGCTGTAGTAGATCCTCATGGATAACCTGGTTGACCTCGTGTGATGGGAGGGGGGAGAGAGGAGCATCCATGCTGTACTGGAAAGGAGGTAGTCTGTCCATGTGGAGCCCTAGTCCTGCAAACCATCTCTCTGTGCGCGCATACCAACACCTCTGATCTCCCCCTGCTGCAAGTGCCATAGAAGAGGACAGTGCTAGCGATGGTATCTTGCTACGCCCGGATGTGTAATCCCCATACTCCTTGACTCGGTACAAATATGTAATGACCTGAGATGCAGCATCTAGCTATAATGGGGGTGACCCAAACTCTGTCCGAATGATCTGGTGAGGGACAGATGGCTTACCACGGATCATACGTGATAACATGAGATCCTGTAGCCGCTCCACCCTGGCCCACTCTGTATCCGACAAATCTGGTCCCCAGCATGGGCTGCCATACATCCCTGCAGGGCGGACCAAGGAGTCAAAAAGTAATCCTTTGGTCCATGGATCCTGAAAATGAGGGCAGAATCACTGTCTCTGTAGTCTAGCCAATGAAGCATATCCTCTGCTCAGGCGCGCCTGCATCGCAGGTCTCATGGTGAAGGTGGGTTCGGAAAAGACGTCCCCCAGATAAGTGTATGATAAAACTACCTCAAGAGGGGACCCATCAATTGTGAAATGCTCATCACGCATGACGACTCGAGATGTATTAAAGATCATAACCTTGGTTTTACCCAAGTTGACCTTCAAATCATGAGACTCACAAAAGGACTGTAGTGCATCCAGGTGTCTCTGGAGCCCCTCTGCTGAGGAAGACAGGAGAGCCACATCATCTGCATAAAGTAATATCCGGATCAGCGTGCCCGTGAGAGAGCAGCCTACCCCACCCTGTGCCTGCATCACTGTCTCGAGCTCGTCAATGTAGAGGACAAACAAGGTAGGTGATAATGGGTACCCTCGTTTAACCCGGATAGTGCTCATGATCTCGTCTGTCCATCTAGATCCTGTCCGGACTCTGATTGAAACTCGCTCATGAAGTGTCATGACAGCCCCAATGATCTCTTGATCGTAACCCAGATTTTGTAGGCATCATATGAGGCGGGCTCTCGGAACGATGTCAAATGCCTTGCGCAAATCCACAACGCAACAGTAAATCCTTTGCTTCCGTGCCCTCGCCTCCTTGATGATACATCTGAGCGCGAGAATGTAGTCCACAGTCCCATGATCTCGCCTGAAACCGGCCTGTCCCATTGCTTTGAGTCCTCGGCAAATCTGCTGACCTCGGAATCAAGTATTGATGCATAAATCCTGGACATGACATGTCTAATCATAATGGTCCTGTAGTTCTCTGGGTTCATGGGATCCCTTGCCTTGTGGATGGGTCCAGGTGCGTGGAAACCCCAAGCAAATGGCTTCATTAAATAGCTTGGCTAAGATCGGGGCTAGGAGGTTAATCCCATATGCAATGAACTTAGTGCATAGTCCCTCATGATCCTTCACTCGGCCATTATGAAGTTTCATTACGGCATCCTTTAGCCCCCCTAGTGAAGAGGGTGCAGGATGTGGGCCGTGGCATATGTGATAGGTTAGGGGCTGGTTGATTTGGGATATCATAGAGCGTGCGTGCATAATCTACCACACTGAGTGTCAGTGAGTGGTGGGGGGGACTGTCTCTCTAGAAACCTCCACCAGAAGTCCTTAGAGTTGTTACTAAACAGAATGTTCAGTAGCTCCTTCTCGTTCCGATGCACGAAGTCAAGTTTCTTTCTGCGTACCAAACGGCGGTACTCGAGTAGCGTCTCTGGTTTTGCTCAGAAGGCTGCTTTTTGTTTAGAATCTGTGCTGACGGCGTAAAGCCTTACACTCATCATCGTACCCGCTATTACAAGGTACGGTCCCAAGAGGTGGTGGGCGGGTGGTGTGGGGAAAGGCGTGAAGAGCGGTCTCGTGTAGTGAGCGAGTGACTAGGGCAGCACGGTCTTCTAGTAAGGGTATAAAGTCAATGTATGCGAGAAGTATGTATAGACGGCTAGAGTAAGTAGGTGAGTGATCGTGATCAAAGCGTATATCATGGTAAGTGGAGTAAGAGCTCAACGGGGTAGAAAGTGCTGTGCGGCAGGGGGTAGAAATGCTAAAGAAAAGATAGGTATGGTCAGCGCGTGGAGGGAGAGGTGCTATGGTAAAGTCAGTGATGGGAGATGTGAAGGTAGGGGATCCCATGATGTAGTCCACAACACTAAAGCCTCCCCCATGTGGAAAGCAAGTGAAGCCACCTGATGTGGGCCATCTGTCAAGACCATGATAAATAATGAGATCATGCATCCTGCCGAGGTCTAATAGGGATTGCCCATAGGATGTGAACGGTTCTCGTCTGTCAGCCGAAACTCGTAGCATACCTGCCTCCTCAAGGTCAATGTCTGGCAGTAGAGTGGAATCATCCCTGAAGTCGAGGAGTGGTGCCTAACGAGAGCGTGCTCTCGCGCTGAAGTCCTCAACTAGGAGAACTTCCTCGCGGCTAGAGAAGTCTACGATGGACTGATAAAGGGCAACAAATGGGGATGTCTCATCCTCTTCTCGAATATCTCTGACAAAGCGGGAGGTCTCGGGGGGAAAGTCGCAAACTGCGATAAACAAATCTCGGCTATCCATGTGTCGGATCGGATCCGAATCCAGAGAAACCTGGAGTGTGGATCTCTCTGCTCCAGTGAGATGGTCCTCAAAAGTGTAGATCTGTAAAGGATTGCGACTCCTCCTGATCCTTGACCCCTCCTGTATCCCTCGTCTCATCTCTGTAGGCAGACTCCCATGTATACCCACTAACTGCTGGTAGTGGGTGCTCTGGACTCTGATGTGTCTCTGTGTAAAAAGCTATATCGTGACCTGTATAGGATTCTGAGAAGTTGCCTAGTTCTGACCATGAGGTACCATTATAGTTCCAGATCGTATAGGATAGGGTCTCGGATGTCTGGATCTCATAGACCCCGCTCCCCTATGTGGGAGGAGAGGTTGGGTGCCGGACGGGGGCTTGTAAGGAGTCGTCCATCTCGTACTACTGCCCACTTTCCCGTTGCTGCAACAAGAAACGCCTCTCCTCAACCTGTAGTGGAGCGAGGTCCTCGTCCATGGAGATCGCTGGTTGGTCTCGTAAGGTTGACCTACGACTTAAAGCTGAAAGTCGTGCGCGTCATGGAACCGGATGATAAGGAGCTGCTCTCGGTTGGGGTCCCTCCCAATCCGCCATGCTCTCTCAATCCTATGCTCAGTCACCCCTAGAATAGTGGTCCCGAAGGCTTGCGCATCTGCCATCAGGGAAGCCTGAGTGCGGGGAATTCCACGTACTCTGATGTTGAGAGCCTTGTTGGCTCTCTGCCGCTTCTCTAGGATGGTAGCCGAAACGGTTACCCTTGCAGGTTCTCGTTTGGCTACGTCGACCCATCTGGACGTCTTCTCAATGGCACATTGCATGCTCGCAATCTGTGCCTCGACAACTGGGGTGCTCCTTGGGACTGTACGTATAGCAGTGACCTCTTGTCGGAGCTGTGAGATCTCTTGTTTGAGTTCCTGAATAAGATCAGCCTGGACTCGGAAAGCCTGGGGACTGTCTGCTCCTATATGAGTCGTGCCTACTCGTGGGTGAAGCGTGTTTGCTCCTGTGCGAAGCGTGACAGCTCCCTCTCGTGCTCTGGGATGCTCTGGACCTCCATCAGCAAATACTCCCAAGCCTCTGATGGGTTAGTTTGTCCGTGCTCTAACAGAAATTGATAGGACTGTGTCCTGAAAGTGTGAGGAAGAGACTGGAGGCTGGGTGATGACTGGGTAAGATGGGTGCGGTATGGGGATGATGAGGCGATCCTAGCAGGGTGAGGGAGTGTGGGTTGATTGAGAGGCAGAGGGGAGAGAAAGGTCGAGTAGTGCGGAACAGTGTACGACCCCTCCAAAGTAGGTGTCATAGTCGAAGAGAGAACTGTTAGCGAGAGAAGAAGGGAGAGAGGGAAGAGATGTTGTCAGTGACAACCCGTCTATCCTAGGGGAGGGTGGGGCAATCGATGCCATGGGTAGGGGTATATGAGAGAGAGAGAGAGAGAGAGAGAGAGAGAGAGAGAGAGAGAGATGAGAGGGAAAGAATAGGGGAGTGGAACGATGAAGACAGAGAGAGAGAGGGGGAGACACAAAAGTGTGGGTGTGTAAAGTGTTGAGCCACACCACAAACTCATAGGTTTTATTAGGATTAGGCTTTCACCCTATGACTGTCTTAAGATAGTCATAGGTGTCATAACTTTAAAAGGGTGGCAATGTGCCTTACCCCAACAACCTCCCACCTAAAGGCCAATGTGCCTAAAGGGGAGAAAAGAATAAAAATTACAGCAATATACAGTTACTGTATACAAGACCATAAAATAAGAATGGTCTCATCCTAATCCCATGATGTGGTGGCAATGTGCAAAACGCTCTGTAGGCAAGCTCTTAGTGAGCAAATCTGCAGGATTATCATCAGTATGCACCTTCACAAGCTCAAGTTGCTTGTCTTCCAGTACCTCCCTGATGAAATGGTATTTCACATCTATGTGCTTGGTCTTCTGATGAAAGACCGGATTCTTTGCCAACATGATAGCACTCTGACTATCACAATGCAAAACTGGCATATCTCCTGTAATGCCCAAATCTCCCACCAGCCGAGTAAGCCATATTGCTTCCTTGCAAGCCTCAGTGGCTGCAACATATTCAGCTTCAGTGGTTGACAGTGCAATGCATTTTTGCAACCGAGACACCCATGATATAGCACCTCCTGCAAATGTGAAAATATAACCGGTAGTAGACTTCCGGTTATCTGCATTCCCTGCATAGTCTGAATCTGTAAAACCATGCACCAATGCATCCTGCCTACCATAGCATATGCACAAGTCTTTGGTACCCTTGAGATATCTCAAGACACCTTTCACTGCTTCCCAGTGCCGCTTGCCTGGATTTGCCATATACCTGCTGATGACTCCCACCGCAAAAGCAATATCCGGACGAGTGGCAACCATGGCATACATCAAAGAACCAACTGCAGATGCATACGGAACCTTGGCCATTTCAGCCTTATCATCATCTGATCTGGGGCTGTCCTTACTACTGAGTTTTAAATGTGGAGGCAACGGGGTACTAATAGACTTCCCCCCCTCCATTTTAAACCTCTGCAGTACTTTGTCAATGTACTCCTTCTGTGACAGAAACAAAAGTCCCTTGGACCTGTCACGAATAATCCGCATACCAAGAATATGATTTGCATCACCCAAGTCTTTCATGTCAAAAGACTTAGGAGTAACATGAAAAGAAGCACCTGAATCCAAGAGCCAGGTGTGCATGTCATGGCCATCAATAACCAATGTATGTGCAATTACAGCAGAAGAGCATAAAACATCATGTCTGTCACTTTCACTGTCCTCTGCTGCAACATTCACTGTATCCAAGTCATCTGCCTTGGCCTTGCCTTTGCCTTTGCTTCCACTGCTTGCATCCTTTGTCTCAGCCTTCTTGGCTTTCTGATCCCGTATAAGCTTGAAGCACTTAGACTTCACATGTCCCTTCTTGCCACAGTAAAAGCATTCAATATCCTTTTTGCCACGGGACTGACTGCGGGATTTGGACTTGCCAGCAGATCTCCCCTTCTGCTGAGTCCTACCTCTTTCCTGTACCTGCAAAGCATTGGAAGACTTGCTGCCCATATTATTCTTCCTGCTCATCTCCTCCATAAGGAGAGAGCTCTCCACATCAGCATACATAAGAGTGACATTTGAATTTGACAGAGTGGTCTTGAAAGTGTCCCAACTCTCAGGGAGGGTACACAACAAGAAAGTAGCCTTGAACTCCTCATCAAGGTTCAATCCCTGTGCAATAAGCTGTGTAAAGATGGCATTGAACTCACTCAAGTGTGAGGTCATAGCTGTACCTTCCTTCATGCGAAGGTCGACAAGCTTCTTCAACCAATAAACCTTACTGGCTGAACTCTTTTGGGCATACAACTCTTCTAGCCTCTGCCATAGGCCATAAGAGGTCTTTTCAGCCTGAACATTGAACACAAGAGAATCAGTGAGAGTAAGCATGATAGCAGCCCTTGCGGACAAATCAAGCTCCTCCCACTCATCATCTGCCATCCCAGATGGCTTGACACCCTTCACCCTTATGGGCTTAGAAATCTTCTTTAGCAGAAGTACATTCAAACACTGTTCTGCCCATAATGCATAATTGTGTGCCCCTTCCAATTTCTTTATGTTCAGTATTGAAGATTCACTTCCCCCTGATGCCATATCAGACAAGGAAAGTGCCTGACTTCCTGTAAGTCAAAAAAAGACTAAATAAAATTCTGATTTCTCAGAAAACCTGCTCTATCAAGAGCCAGGAGCACTCACAATAGTGCTGTTTTTTTACTGTAAAAAAATCTGCAGCAAAACAGAAAATTTTCCCTCCAGTCACTGTACCTTCTGACACACTGTACCGTGCTCAAATAGGCATAAAACAGTAACTTCAGAATGCTGCAGCTGTTCCACAAGTGCTTTACAAGTGCATCATCATCTGACGAAACACAAAACACTGATGTCCTGATCACTTCTCCCACCTCAGATGAGGTATTGCACTGATTTTATATGCATAAACCACTTGTCATACACTGTTTTGTTCACTGAAAAAAAGGCTCCAAACACCTCAGTCTGTCACAAAACCTGCAACAAAGTATGGGACAAATCCCAAACAATCACCCTTCTGCCAAGGGGATAAAAGGCATCTGAAGTTCTCAAACAGTAACTCAAGTGCTCACAAGCAAAATCTGGGCAAAAGCCCCTTGATTTGACACTTGGGTCCTGTACCAAGTGAAAAACACCTCAACACTGAGGTAGCATACAAAATACAGCGCTCTCCTGGCACTTTCACCTGACAAAGTAATGCATAAACGGCTCTGTGTACACAGTAACAACACAGATCCCAACGTACAAACACCGAAAAAGAAAATCTTTTGAGCACTGTCAACGATGGACAGTTAGGGACCGAGTAAACTCGATGCGCCCTGGCCAAGCGTGGCTCAACTGAGATTTTCAAAGTGTCGTACACAGAATGTGACTTGCAAGAAATGTCACTGAATACACTGCGGAAATAAGACCAATGTGGGCACCCTGGCTCCACACTGCCTCAAGGCATACACTGCATAAACTTCCAGGCAAAAGCCCTTTGAAATTGTCACCCAAAAGCTGAGATTTGCACTCAGCAAAAGCATAAAAGCCCTCTGCAAAATCAAGGCATTTGACCTTCCCGAAGCAAAATAACTGTGCAACCACCACACACTGTGGCACTAGTCACCTCAAGCACGAGGGACACGAGGGTACTTGCTGTACCTCCAACACACAGTTTTGAGAACTGAACAACCGGGAATGAAGAGCAGAGTGCTCTCTCTTTTCCTGCTTCCCCAAAAAAAAAATCTGTGCCTGTTGTATCTGCTGTACTTGCGCAGGGTACTTGCTGTACCCTGTACTTGCAAGGGCACGAAATCCCAAAAAAAAATTTGACATGAACCATGTACTTCGGCCTCCTATCGCAACGTCCGTACGGCGGCGTCCGTACGGCACGGCTGCCTGTACAGCGTCCGTACAGTCGGTACGGACGGCCGTACTTGTCCGTATGAAGGGCTGCACGCAGCTTGTGTTGCGCGCTGCGCGCGCTTGGTAGGCTGCGACCGCCGGTGCTGTGCGGTGCGTAGCTAGCAACAACTAGCTGCTGCTGCGCCCGCTCGCACGTGCTGCCCCGCATTGCCTGCTCCTGCTGCGTGCTGCCCCGCGCTGCCCGCTCCTGCTGCCGCTGTCCGCTGCTGTAGGGTGCGATGCCCGAGGGGAGAGGAAGGGGTAGAGGGAGGGGTAGACCGGAGTGGAGAGGGAGAGGTAGAGGCTTTGATACCAGTTGAGAGGGAAAGAATAGGGGAGTGGAACGATGAAGACAGAGAGAGAGAGGGGGAGACACAAAAGTGTGGGTGTGTAAAGTGTTGAGCCACACCACAAACTCATAGGTTTTATTAGGATTAGGCTTTCACCCTATGACTGTCTTAAGACAGTCATAGGTGTCATAACTTTAAAAGGGTGGCAATGTGCCTTTACCCCAACAAGAGAGAGAGAGAGAGAGAGAGAGAGAGAGAGAGAGAGAGAGAGAGAGAGATTAATGTACGCGGAAGGCCTCGCGGGCCTATGGGACGAAGTACGGAATCAAGTAGCTCATACAGACCACTGTGGGCCGGGGCAAAGGGCTCACTAAGGCCCTTGTTGAGTACTAAGATACTATACTAGTACAAAGTAGAATAGCAAAGTTAAAATGCAAAATGAGAGTGACATGAACATATGAAGTGCTCAGAGCTAGAGTCCCAAGTGCATGGACCGGCCCTACGTATCTAGGCTCCGTGATTGCTCTCTGATGAGATGCAAAGAGCTCACGTATCTGCATTTGTCCGGATGTCTCCTGTGGTGGTGGAGGATGTGGTCTCCTCGATCTCTGGATCCGATGGGCTATGTCAAGAGTGATGCCTTGCCTCGGTCGATCTCCCCTAAGGAGAGTTGAGATAGGTTGAACCTTGATCGTGTGTGCTGTGGTCATCTATTGCGCCGTGTACGGACTCTGTGTCCCTTGTCTGGCAGTGCTGTGTCGGCTACCTCCGCTGATCCATATCTCTCTCATGTTGACTAGCTCCTCCTTCGTCGTCCCAGAGTGCCCTGGGGCTGAGTCACATGCATAGAAATCTGTGACCTGTCTCTGCGCTCGGTCTACCTCGGTACCTTGTGGTGCGGTGGTCCCATCCTCCTGCTTTTTGATATGTCGTAGTAGTATCTTCCTGTGTCGTCGCATCTCCATCAGGTAGAGCCCAATGCAGACCTGGTCCTAGAAGTGGATCAGTCTTGAGAGTGGGCCAAAGCCGTATCCCTCCCGAAAAAGGCAGTGGTAGCGCCTTCGGATCTCATAGTAGACTGGGCAGACACACAGAAAGTGCTCCTCTGTCTCGACTCCCCATTGTGCACAACCTACAAGTCCACTGCTCTCTGGGTATGCCTGCAGCTCTCCCTGTTGTAGGATCGTTAAACGAAAGAGAGAGTGCAAGGTACAAAGAGTCGATAGATGAACAGCCGTCATGTCAACTAGTGTTATGAAAAAGAAGTACATAGTACTTGTACCTAGACCCTAGGACTAAGTGTCCTAGGTGTCACATAGGACTAAGTGTCCTATGTGGCATAAAAGGCACAAAATAAACTAAGTGCCTATAGCTATGTCTACAAGGCACATACCAGGGCCCATAACTCTCGAACATAATGATAATGAACTTCAATGTGCTTGGTATGCGCATGAAACACTGGGTTACGCGCAATGGCCAAGGCACTCTGGTTGTCAGTGTAGACCATAGTGGAGGATGTTTGGCGAATACCAAGATCTGTAAGTAACTGTCGAAGCAGGACCATTATGATTGGACATGTCATGTCCAAGATTTATGCATCAGTACTTGACTCCGAGGCTAGCAGACTGGCAGAGTGTTGAGGACTTAGAGCAACAGGACAGGCCGGATTTCGGCGTGATCATGGAACCACATTCTCATGCTCAGATGTATCATTGAGGAGGCGAGATCATGGAAGCAGAGGGTTTATTGTTTCTTTGTGGATTTTCGCAAGGCATTT
Source organism: Dipteris shenzhenensis (assembly GCF_047967505.1). Lineage (NCBI taxonomy): Eukaryota > Viridiplantae > Streptophyta > Polypodiopsida > Gleicheniales > Dipteridaceae > Dipteris > Dipteris shenzhenensis. The sequence goes on along the minus strand of NW_028239848.1, from coordinate 48,132 downwards.
GACACGGTCCCGAGAGCCCACCTCATACGGTGCGTATAGGACTTGGGTTACGAGAGAGTTTCTGGTAGAGTTCGGGCAGGATCCGGGTGGATAGATGAGATCATGGCAGACACGCTGATTCAGATTTTGCTCTATGCAGATGACATGGCTCTCTTGTCTTCCTCAACAGAGGGGCTTTAGAGACACCTAGACGCACTACAGTCCTTTTGTGAGTCTCATGATTTGAAGTTCAACCTGGGTAAAACCAAGGTCATGATCTTTAATACATCTCGAGCCATCATGCGTCAAGAGCAGTTCACATTAGCGGGGTCATCTGTTGAGATAGTTTCATCATACACTTATCTTGGGGTTATCCTCTCCTGATCGAGCTTCACTATGAGACCCGCGATGCAGGCACGCTTGAGTAGAGGGTATGCCTCATTGGCTAGACTAGAGAGGCAGTGCTTTCACTCGCACTTTCAGGATCCACGTACCAAGGGGTTGCTCTTTGACTCCTTGGCTCGCCCAGTGGGGATGTATGGCAGCCCTTGTTGGGGCCAGACTTGTTGGATACAGAGTGGGCCCGTGTGGAGTGGCTACAGGTTCTTATGTTATCACGGATGATTCGTGGTAAGTCATCCGTTCCTCACGAGATCATTCAGGGTGAGTTTGGGTCACCCCCTTTACAGTTAGATGCTGCATTTCAGGTCATCACGTATCTGTACCGAGTTGGGGAATATGGGGATTATACCTCGGGACGTAGTAGGCTACCATGGATAGCTCTACCCTCTTCTATGGCACTTGCAGCAAGAGGAGACGAGAGGTGCTGATATGCACGTACAGAGAGATGCTTTGAGCGATTGGAGCTCCACATGGAGAGCAGCAGAGTAGAGCGACTACCCAAGGAGAGGCGCATATGCACACTGTGTGACATGCGCAGATGGTTTGAGCGACTGGGGCTGCACATGGATAGACTACCTCCCTTCCAGTATAGCATGGATGCTCCGTTTTCTCCCCTCTTATCACACGAGGTCAACTAGGTTATCCGTGAGGATCTACTACAGCTACACACTTTTCGGACCTGGTTGGGACCGAGTGAACTCCCATTGAAGCTTAGCTTCTATAGAGATCACTTCTTACATATCACAGCAGAGGGTTTCATTGACCCACCAAGATACACACAGATTCACCTACCCCACTCGCTGAGGATCTCTCTTGGGCAGTTCCGGGTCCCTTCACCCAGACTTCGCATCAAGAGCGGCAGAGCAGAGCGACTACATAGGGAGCGGCGCATATGCACACTACTGTGTGACATACAGGAGGTTGAGACAGAGGAGCATTTCATCTTTAAGTGTCCTGTGTACTATGAGATCCGAGGACGTTTCCACTGCCTCTTCAGGGATAGTTATGGGATTTTAGCCCGTTTTCTCTCCTACCCAGACCAGCGGTGCTTGGTAGGTTTCATTCATGAGGCACTTACACACCGCGAGAGGATACTCCGAGCACGGAGAGAGGAGTAGACTTCTTCCTCGGTTCATCCCTCTCCGAGCTCTATCACGGAGTTCTTTCAGCTAGATCACATGGATCCCAACGAGACGAGGCCTGGACATGACCGTGACCCGGAGCCCGTGACCGACAGCTCAGATAGAGGGTTGATACACAGATCACACGTGGAGACATTCCCTCCTTGTTTAGAGTTGGAGCCCGACCGACGGGGGTCATAGTAGCCCTGGATAGACGCAGAGCTACGACCAGGAGACGTGCCAGGACTGCACCTCTGAGTGGCCGACAGCATTCTATTACCGACTTTATGCAGATTTTCAACTGTCTTTACTGAGCACTTTGCAAAATCACTGGCTGACAAGTGAAAAGAGGGTAAAGCTGGAATATTATCAAGACAACATAAATCCCACATGTTGGTCTACATACATGTCTATAGAGACACATGCTCAGCCTTATATTAGCACACCTATCCCCCTTCTATATTGCAGGAACATAGCTAGGTTCCGTACCAGATCTCATACTTTTGCCATTGAGCAGGGAGCTTGGATACACTAGCCCAGACATGCTAGAGTCTGTACCCTTTGTGACATGCAGACAGTTGAGACGGAGGCACATGTAGCTCTATAGTGCCCCCGTTATGCACATATTAGGGAGGACTACCAGCAGATATTGGAGGACTCCACTCAGTTGACATCAGCTCTCTTCATTGTCTCTTTGGCAGCTTTGGGATCTTTTGTCACTCGTCTTTTTACTTGCCAGGAACTCAGAGACTCTTGACCCCTCTCCTTGAGGAGACTCTTTTTACATTGTATTGAGATCGGTACCATGGGTCATTTTTGGCCCCCCGAGGACGCTAATAAATTCTACTTCTACTTCTACTTCTCTCTCTCCCTCTCTCTCTCCCGTGACCATTTCCTCAGAGTATTAGTGGATGGAGTGATTACCAAACCCGGTACTTGGAGGACAGGCGAGTCTCACATGCCCTAAGGATCGCCATCGAACAAATGCGGGTCTCGTCCCATCAATTGAGGATTGAGACTGGGAGAGACATAGGTACACCTACAGAGCAACGGATCTGTAGACTATGCACCTTGGAGAAGGTGGAGATAGAGGAGCGTTTCCTTTGTGCTTGCCTTGTGTCCTATGAAATCCGAGGACGATATCATTGCTTATTTCAGGAGGGACACGTGTTTGGGTCTCTCTTCCAGCTGAACTATTTCCAAGAGAGGGTTTGCATTGCTCTCTATTTGATTGAGATGCGACGACATAGAGAAAGAAAGAAAGTTTATTAAAGTTTACAAAAGATTGATGGGTCTATGAGACTGTGAAAAACCTGGTATAAAATGAGTTGTGAGGGTGGAGGTACTAAACGAGCATACACACCGATGTAGAATGCAAAAATACAAAATGATAGTACTAAGTACAACATAGTCATGTGAGTGGCCGACTACATATCAATCTCATCATCATCAAACTTGATAGCCTAGAGACCTTAACTCTTGCAAGAAGGCATCATCTTCTTCGCATTTAACTTCTTGTAACACTACCTCCGGGCTGACATCCTAACTACCTTCACACAAGTTTTCTACTTGATTGGATTGCCGCTACCTTTAGGTTCCAATAAAAAATTGACACAAACTGAATGCAAATCGTTTGGGACGGTCCCCTCCCACGGGAGACTTTAGTGAGGTAAGGCTTCATATGCATTGAGAAATAAGTTTAAATGATTTTTTAACCGCCTTCGAAGTTCAGAGCCAGATTCTTAATTCGTTTGGGAACCACCTTAGTCAGTTGGGGCTCATTCTCCACGTCAACTTCCCGTAGTGGCTTTTTCGAACTCTGCTTGTCATCAGGACTCTCTTATTATGTTTCGCTTTTGGGAGTTGTTCATCCGCACATTCATTAGCAAGAAGATTTTTGGGAGCCCCGCCCCTTTTGCTCCTGCCGTCACTCTATGAGGGAGAGGAATTCTCATCCAAGCGGTCAAAGGTTCTCCTCCCACCAACAACAACCAAACCATATCTATTATTCTCTTGCGAACCCTTCGCTTTCCTTTTTTTACCCACCACCTTCCACCCATCATCAAAAGCCTTCACCAAGGGAACCGGCTCAATTGGCTCCTTCGTGACCACATTGGTCTGTGGTTCATCTCTTCTCTAATGATCTAGACGAGACTCTCCTCCAGCGAGGACCTGAGGCTCCACAGCATAATTTTCAGCAATATGCGGCCCCTCTCCTACACCATGCATCTCCTTTTGTACCCTCAAAGGGCAATTACGAGCAAAAGGGCCAGGTTCTTTGCATACAAAACACATATATGGAAAAGTCCCAAAGTGGACCTACTGCGTATGTACTAGATCCTCGATGATCTTGATATCTGGCTGTTCGGGGATTTTTTGAGCACGATTTTACGAAATCTAGGCCTTCATGGCTCCAAAGGGGTTCCTAGCAGATAGAGGAGTGAGGAGGAGCTTCCCCAAAGTGCACGCTATGTATTCAAGGGAGTCCCTCAACTAGAGAGTCGAGTTAGGGAAATCAACCCACATAGGACACTCATGATACAAGAAGTTGTTGACACTGAAGGAAGGGGACCATAGACTGATCAACATAGCTGCTTTGGCAAAGACAATAGAACTCCAAGCCAGATTATTTTTGAGCATCTCCGAAACACATCTAAGAAGGAAAAACCCTTTGCCCAAAATTTTCCCATTGTAACCATTTGAATGGACTTCACATTTTTACTCCAGGAACTTCTCCAACTCCCCGAATGAAGGAACTTGCCGAGTCTAGAAGAGTAGACTCCTCCCCGCACCAACTTACTCAATTCAGGCAGGCAGGACGTTTTCCATGGGAACCTTGCAGCAAAAGGATGTTTATGCCCGGCTTCCTGCCACGCCTTGTGCTCCGATTCTTGTGCCCGTCGCATGACATAAACCTTCAAAATATGCTTAGTGTCTTCTTCAATGACCTTTAAGAATCCTCTACTCAAGCGAGCACCAACTATAGTGGTGTTTAGTGACTTCATGTTAGAGCCAGTGGACACCACACCCTCACCAGAACTATGTAAATCTTTCACCTCTCCATTACTAGACATTGAAACATGTACCAGGGCACCCTAGAAGTGAGTGCTGTCGGGCTTGTCCCTGCGAGGAAGTTTCACTCCAGTACTAGGATTGAGAGAGCGCTCCTACCCCCGGCGATGTAGCAAGCATGGAATGCACACAGGTCTCCTACTCCTTGAGCTCGTTGGAAATTCCCGAGCCTGAGGAGGAAGTGTTACAAAGACCATTATCATGATGTTTTATAACCCGAGTCACTAGTTGGGGTAGGTCAGAAGTAGTGATCTTTCCTTAAGGTCTCTGGAGAGTTGATTATGCCCTTTTTGGGATGCATATTAATTTGAAAATAATGTGATAGATGCACAATATTAGAACATATGTATGACGTTCTGCCCCACATCTCTTCACGTTGATCTTGATCTGTGTTTCCTATTGGCCTCTCAGTCATGTTAGGCTGCCAATGCCCAGAAGTTGAACCATTGTTTTGCTAAAATGCCATTTATTTTATTTGGATCGGGTCGATATAAATTTTGTTTGTAGGATATGGGAGTTTGGTACTCCTATATTGCTCCTGGAAAAATCATATCATATTGTCAGACATAATCTATGACTATATTGTGGTTGAATGCTGTTCAAGAAATTGAGGTTGATTGTGTGGTCATGTATAGGCTCAGGCCAACTACAACACTGCCCAGACTTGCCACCTGGATTTGATTGGCCTTCAGCAGGTGAGAGCTTGGTATCATGCTCAAGGAAAGAAATGCAAAACAGTATAAGCAAGTAGTGAACATCTGTTTTCTTTCTTTGTAACAAGAAAGAGCTTTTTTTGTCATGTTCTTTGTTATCAAGTAATGCATATTGTTTCCTCCCATTTTAGCGAGATGAAGCTTCTGTTGTAACCCACCTTGGCCCTGCCGGGAGCAAAAAAAGAAAGAAAAAATATAAAAATAGACATGTACCGACCTTTGATTTTCTCGGTTTATGATAATATGCAGGTCCAAAATCATCTCAAGACTCCCCTGACCTTCCACCTGGATTTTGGGGATCGTTAGGTGAGAACTTGCTAAGATGTTCTGAAAAAACAAAAGGAAAATTCAATTTAACATGTAGCGCATCAGCGTTCTCCTCTTGAAAGTGGCACCTTTTGTTCTGTAAAAGCTTCTTTTGTTACATTCTTTGAGATCTCATCTCGCTACACCTCTTTGTTGCATCTTTTATCTTCTAATTTGCAGTCTCTCCACTAGAATTCTATTCTTGCAATAACAGCCAAAGTTAGGATTTCAAGGCAAAAGGCTTTTCCCTTTTTCATCTTATAAAAGTAATGCCAGAGTAGATGAACCTGACTCACATGATGGTTTAGTTAGGAAAGGACACACCTTGTGAAGTAAATGGATGTGTGGCGGCCAGACTACCTGCCAGCCCTGAACTATATCAAGGCAGGGCTACCCCTTACGATTCTCATCAATGTCTCTCAATTCACCTTCATCGTCTACGTGATTCATCAGCTCATGCATATCACTCGCAAAACACCTGTCCAAAACAAGGTGACAATCCCCACAATAGCCCGTGTAAATTAGCAAGATGCTAGCTGTGATTGCCTTGTTGGGAGAAAGTTTTCCGCATTCTGATGGTAATATTTGAGGATATTGATATTTTTGAAGAGTTTTATTGAGTATTGAATAAGATTGGAAGTAGTGTGTGGTATCTCCAAGTTGAAGAATGAGAGAACTACAGCTAGAAGTAAAGTGGCTTAAGCTAACATCTCATGAGCCACATAAACCTATAAATTCAGGAAATTGTACTAACCATTTTTATCATGTAGTCCCAAAGTGCCTGGCTTAGCTGCTAGCAATGTTGGCCTAGTGTCTTGATCTGCTGATTCATGTGGGGTGATCCCTGACTTAAGATGTGGGATTTGCAGACTGTGTAGTTTACTCATGCACTGAACGTGCTGAACAGCCTTCAAGCGTAAAAAATCAAAGCTGCCAAGGGAAGCTATGGAGGAAATCAACCCCACCAAATCAGATTTTCATTGCAGGTATTCCAGAGGGATTTGAAGGGACAGAAGGCACACTTTTTGGTCTTATAAATGACATATTTAAAGAGTTCGAATTTGTGCCTGAAACTGCAAAGCTTCCATGTGGAATACGGGCTTTTGGGGATCATGCATATGTTGAATTCTCTTCTGAAGCAGTGGCAGGCATATTTCTTGATGCTTATCGTGGAAATGCATCTGCTTTGAGTATCAATGGTGAGCAGTTGATTGCCGCAAGGAGCAGGCATCTGATGAAACTGGATGCTCAGCTTCGACAGGCTATAGGCAGCAGGGTCAAACAAAATTTGATTCCCAGCAATGTACTCTACCTAGGGAATGTTCCAAACAACTGGCATGATGAGGAAAAACTGGCATCTCACATTGCAGCTGTAATGGAACGAGAGACTGTTACTTCTTTGGCACTGAGGATATTCACCTTTGCTGGTTTCCCAGATGTCTATGTTCAGATGGCATCCAAGGTGATGGCTGACATCTTTATGTATAGATGCATGAGCAACAGAACCCATATGGAAGAAGTCAGTCTCTCTCTCTTCATTTGCAGGAATTCACAATTTTTACCTAAAGCTTCATCTGCGCATTGTTGGTCCTTAAGGCATCTGAAAAAGTGAATCATGGTCAGCTTCATATATCACCTCAAAAAGAACGTATAGCAAGCACCCCTATGTACAGTATTACGGCAGCATAGTTCTGGAAAAGAAAAGGGTTTGAATTTGTAACAAACATTTGTAATATTTGCTCAACTAGTGTAACATATAACTTGTAAAAGTAGAAAGGGATTATGTTGATGACTTCATGTCCAAGCAGATGCCATGCTTCAAAGATAGAAGTTTCTCGAGGGTCTGTGATATGAGATTTTTGAATGAAAAGAACAGATTATAGAAACCCAGTCTTAACAACTCACAGGAACCAAGTTCTGTGTGCCACAAATCAGCATTTCCGCATACCAAGTGTTTTAACTTCTGGGATCATCATCGCATGGTTGCTTTTCCACTTTGGATTTTTTATTTTATTAAAACATCAGCAACTGTCTGTCCACATGCAGTGATAGCATTTAGACCTTTAAGACACATGAGAAAGCCAGACCAGCTATTAGTGCAAAATCATTACGTCCATTTGTTTTATCTGCCTTGAGAGAGTCCTCCTTTGTAGTTCTTCATTTTGCACGGGAGAGAACCTTGTATTCTTTGCGTTTGTACTGAAAATGTGTTTGAAGCTAGTTCTTGCATATTGAGTAGCTATGATGATGCTTTTCCAATTCTTGGATATGGCTGGAAATCCCATGTTCTGAAATATGCAGCATCAATGCATATGAACATGTGGAAAGAGTAATCGATTTGTACTTTTTGTGGAAGATAAGCTTTTGGGTGTCTTTAAAGTGCACAAGCAAGAGGATATATATGAATTGGATTTCTTTCTTTCAAGGAGATATCTTATTGCAAAAGCAGATATGGAATCAAGGTACTCATTCAAAGACATAAGGAGCAAGATAAAAGGGGATGATACAATTCAATCACTAAAATATTTATTGCATAGAACCTCTTAGGAGGCCTTGCATGAGTAGCTATGATGAGCTTTTCCAATTCTTGGATATGGGTCGAAATCCCATGTTTTTAGAAATATGCAGCATCAATGCATATGAAGATGTGGAAAGAGTAATCAATTTGTACCTTTTGTGGAAGATAAGCTTTTGGGTGCCTTTAAAATGCTCAAGAAAGAGGATATATATGAATTGGATTTCTTTCTTTCAAGGGGATATCTTATTGCATAAGCAGATGTGGAATGAAGCTAGTCATTCAAAGACATAAGGAGCAAGATAAAAGGTGATGATACAATTCAATCACTAAAATATTTATTGCATAGAATCTCTTAGGAGGCTGTCCAAAATTTCCAGATTTTCTTGTAATGATAAACATTTTGTCTCCAACATATCGTTGGAAACATTATTGGGGCATATCTTTGCAAGTCCTCTCATTTCTAAGATCTAAGATTCAGGATCTAGGATTATTGGTGCATATTTTTGCAACATGTTTTCTTTACTTTAGTAGCATGCTCAAGCAACACCAAAGTCGTGTGGATTAAACAAGTTAGATAAGCCATTACGTCATTCAGGACGAACAATACATTTTGGTGTATCTACGAGTCTCTCTCTCTCTTTGAATTTAGGTTTGATTTAGGGTCTAGGATGTGGAGTCTATGGTTTAGAGTTTAGGTTTAAGAGTTAAGATTTAGGATTCAGTTTAAGAATGTAGGGTCTAGGATTTAAAGATTTGGGATCTAGGTTTTTAACAATTAGGATTTAATGTATAGTATTTAGAAAATTTTTTTCCTAGTTGCTAATCTATTTTCCTTGAAATAAGTATTCAAAAAAGAGGGTTTGAATGTGGTGTTATAGGGAGCAATGAATTGTTAGCCTTTGGATGAACACTCAATCTTGATTCTATGAATGTGTGTCACATTCAACATTGTGATGAGAGAAGATGTATAGTGATGGTCACCAATGTGATCCGGCCCGAAGTGCAATTCAAAGATCAACATGGAAACTTTGAAACAGTGGGTGATTTGTTACAATCTGACATTTTCTATATGCAATCACATAGAACCACTTGGGATTGAGAAGAAATCATTCCAAACATATTTTAATGGAATCAAGAAGACTTGTTTTGAAGGGAAAAATTGTCTTACTCTAGAGAAGTATTGGCTATTAGCAGATTCAAGGGCTATGCTCAGAATCTTCTTTGTATGTTAGAGATAAATAAGTTGATGTGCTCATCGGGATAGAAGATTGCCTTGTGAGAAGGAATCACAAAGGAAAACAAAAGAAGTAGTAAATGTAGTAAGGGTGCAATAAGAGGGATTGTCGATATCAGTGACATTGGTCATGATGTTTTAACTAGAGTGGAGGATATAGTTAACATAATATCTAACAGTGATATTGGTCTCTCTCACTAAAGTGGATGATATTGATGGAGAACATCTAATTGTGATGTCCATGACATTCTCACTGGACATGCATAATACTTAATTGTGAAAGGAAAATGTTTCAACCACAAGGCATTGGCTATCGATTGACTTCAATGAGCTTGTATACAAGATTGCCATTCCTAAGATATTATAAAGCACAAATAATTCTAGAGACCACTAAGAGAGGCCATAATCATGGCACCAGTTCCAAAATCCAAGAGATGTAATGTTATCTGAGGAGAATGTGGAAATGACTCTTATGTGACTTTATTGTACGAAACTTTGCATTGAAAAAGTTACAAAAGATGATTCTGAGGCCATATGTCTAGATCTTTAGAGTAAGACAAGGCTTGATAATCATAACCATCTTCTTTAAGAGTTGTCTTGCTTCCTTTGACAAGCTCATCAGAATTTGAAGACGACATTGTAAACCTAGACTACTATCCATAGTTAACGGGATAACCATTTGCAAGTAAGGAGATTAGTGGTTAGTTGGATCATCACATGGTATATATAAGAACATTTGGTAAAGGCAAAGGAGAAAGTGGTACATACAATAACATTTGGGTAGAGATGAAGGACAAAGTGGTTCATAAATGTGTAGTTGGCGGTGATTCCACATGTTGTGGGAATCTTGGAAGAATGCCGTCGGCAGAGACTACTCTCTTGAGCAATTCCTTGTGGGAGCTTTGCATTCACGAGCCTCACACTTGTGTCACTCAAGTGTCTATTGGATTGTGTCGATGTGGTTCCACAAGAGAGAAGAGGGAAAGAGAGGAGAAGAGAAGGAGGAAGAGAGGAGGTAAGAGGGAAGAGTGAAGGGAGGGGAGTGGCAATCACAAGGCAACACACAATGGAAAATAAGAAGTCTCACTCAGAAGAGAATGAAGAGAATGAGAAAGATTGTGTTCCAAAAGTGTGCAAGTACACAATGAAGACCAAAGTCAAGCTTCTAACCTTTTATACAATCCATCTTTTGAAGGGAGGGCTAACCCTTGTACTCTCTTTCACCTCTCACTCTCTTTTTACAAGCACTTGGGCCATACGGCTCTAAGACAGATAGCATATCACCTTCCTCACACCCTTTCCTACTTCTCTGCTTGTCATTATAATCACGTGGTGCTTACATGAATTGTTAATCATTGCAGTTAACATGCCCCCCTTCCTATTCACAATTCGGCCCTGGATTGCGTGCGGTAATGGAACCAAAAATGTGTAGCCGTTAAAAAAAATGCATGGTGGCCATGTCTGCTAGATCCAGGACGAAAGGGAAGGTGATATTAAATTCTTCCATCTGAGCTGCCAATGCATAAGATGATCCCAGTTCTGAAAAATGCTCCTGTCCTTCCTCCTTAGTCAGAGCTTCAACATCCGAGAAGAGCATGGATTTAAGAGCCTTGTACCAAGTGTTGGTACCCATGTTCTCTGGATCCTCTGGTTCGAGCAACTGTTTGCTCTGTGTGTGTGTGGTGGGTGGTGTTGTGGTGTGTTGTGATGTGGAGCATTGTGATGGATCGATGGTGCCAGTGATTGCGGAGGTGGGGGCATGATTAGGTGCTGTGTCGGGGTTAGAAGGCGGTGGTGGTTGAGGAGAAGTGCTAAATAGAGCCCTGACCATGTCAATGTCGACTTCGCGGAGAGCTGTTAGATAGGCTACGTGGGAATTATCAAACAGGTTAATGCTCGTTTGAACCATTTTCTAGATAGCTTCTAAGACATTATTATACAGGACAATAATGTTGATAGGGGGATATTGCTCGTTACAACCAAAAAGGTGATTGAATGCAAAGTCTGCATCCCCGTGGCCATACACTTGCAACCATTGGAGGCTTCTTTATAAATTTTCTAGGTTGCAAGATAGGTCATGTAAGTCATTAGGATTTAATAAGTCGAGCATAAGGCATTCATTGGAAAAAATTGAGGAGTCTTGGACGACTCTAATCCATGCCATGAAATTATATACAATGGGGTGGTAATAGAGTGTAAAGATGTCGGCATCATCCTGAAGGACTATATCCTCGTGAAGATATGTCATCTATTAGGGGATGAGCCTGAATACTATTGCAGCGGAGGAGGAGGGTTTCTAAGTCATGGGTTGTGAGTGGGTGCTCAAAATTATATCGTGCTCGAGGGCGTCTATAGAAATGGTGTGAAAGGAGTAGTTGCTCGTGCTAGCATTCTTGTTGTTGGGCCACTATTTTGGCGGTGTTCTTAATTGGGGAGGTGGCCACTTGGTGCCTGCCTTACTTGAGAGGTGGAGAGTATGATACATGGATTTGGAGTGGAGGCAGTCACCTAATCTTTGATGTGCAGCCATGTGCATAGCCCACTTGGCTAGGGCCTCAGCTCTTTCCCGTTCCTTTCGAGCTTCAGCTTTCTCTTCTACTATGGAGACCTGAGGGTATCTGGTTTGAGAGGTTGTGAGTTGCGGTCTTAGAGGCTAAGAGGCCATTACTTCTTTAGCATGTGCATGATTATTAGTGCCATAAAGAGCATTGGGTTGTTGATATTCTGCATTGGCTCGTGGCATTGCAGCTTTAGCTCATTATAGAAATAATTGACCTAGTTTCTCTTGTATTGGACCGGGTCATACAGTTGGAGAAAGAGATTGGATAAATTATGTTATGATGGCTGTCCATGTCCACCTTCATAAGGAACTTGAGGACATGCATAGGCTTGACGTATGCAAGTCCTTAATACCATTGAATGGGACTTATCCCTTATGTCACCTTTTGTCCCAATCAATGAGCTGAGCCGGCTCAATTTCCAAACCCCGTTGCTTTACAAATGGCTCTATCATGGTGGGTTGACCAAACACAGTCCAAATGGCATCGATGCTCTGCTAGAAGTGAACGATCTTTCCCTTGTCATTCACTAGAAATGTTACATTCATTGAATTTTTAAAGTGTTCTACAACTTGTGCCACCAGCTTGAGATTAAGGAAGTAGGGAGTTGTTCAGTGCACGTTGAATTAGTAACTCAACACGCACTAAATTGCTAATTTAGCACTACACTAAAATGCTAACCCAATGTCTGGGCTAATTAAGTGCACATGGAGATGCCCACTTAGCGCACCCTGAGATAATAATTCAATGCACACTAAATTAGGCCAATTTAGTGTAAGCTAAAATATAAAATCTATAAAAATTGATGATGAATAAGCAATTGTGACTAGGTTCTGCCAAAATTTCTCCAAAAATATTACCAGCTTCCAGTAGTCTATTTCTAGCCTCCAAACTTGCAAAACTTTATGTACTCCAGCTCAGAAAGCTTAGATGACTCCCTAAGCAACATGTTCAAAATTTATTACTCTTTCGACCAAATGGAGTTCGATACATCATATAATGGTACTGCAAGCCTCATATGGTTTATGGTCGAAGGTTCGGTCAACCATAAAACTATTACTAAGTGAAATCTATCCCACCTCCATAACTTATAAGCCCAATCTAGATTTTTGCTTGTTCTAACATAACACCCCTTGCTATCAAGCCCTGCAGGATCTCGACGTACCACCGTACCTAGAGGCACTAGGACTCATGCCAATGGTGGGCCTTAATTGATCATGGTCATCCCATTGACTATTTAAAAAAAAAGGACTTAATTGGACATTTCTTGACATTTTCCTAACTCTAATTCAGCGTGTTCTAACATTTGGAGGTTAGTAGATGGGCAAAATGACTCACCCTAAAAAGGAAACCATGAGGAGTGAACTTTTGTCTTATGTTTACATGTTTGAAGCGGTGACTGTAATGTTATGCATGTGTTGATTAATGGACCATTGTACTAGAGTATTTCCTAATTACCTCTAGTGTTCCGGCCACATTCCATCAAGTCATGTTCATAGCTTTCAAGTCATTTCTGAATAAGATTTTACAGGTGTTCTTGGATGATTTGTGCATCCATTCAAACAAAAAAGACCACTTCAAATGCCTTGAAGTAGTACTAATCAAATGCAAGGAGTATAGCATCTCCCTAAATCCAACAAAATGCCAGTTCATGGTCACCCACAGAGTTGTTTTGGGACACATTGTTTCTCAACATCGGATTGCAACTGACATGGACAAAATCAAAATCATCATGGAATTGCCTCCTCCTACAAATTCCAAAGGTGTACAGGTCTTTATGGGACATGACGGCTATTATAGAATATTTATATTGCAGCATGCCATGATAGCTAGACCACTTTACAAATTATTAGTGGAATTCTTATGGACAGAAGAGTGCGATCAAGCCTTTGAGCTTTTAAAGTGGCGCCTAATCACAACACCCATCCTTATATCTCCCAATTGGGATATTGATTTTCATGCTCATGCTGATGGATCCAAGTATGCAATTGGGAGTGTGCTTTGTCAACCTGGTGAACATAAGAAAGCATAAGAAAGACTACCCATTCTACTTTGCCAGTCGACAACTCAATGATGCAGAGATCAACTATACCACTACAGAAAGAGAAGCCCTAGCAATGGTCTATAGTGTTAAGAAATTTCGGCACTATCTACTAGCAAATGATTTTGTCTTCTACACCGACCATCAAGCATTGCTTTATCTTGTGAACCATCCATGGATAACAGGAAGAATAACTAGATGGCTCCTCTTGCTTCAAGAATTCAACTTCAAAATAGTGGTCGCAAAGGTGCCCAACACTACATTCCTGATCACATGTCTCATGTCAAGTCGGGAGAAGAAGCCACTGGAGTAGAAGACGACTTACCAGATGCCACACTATTTCAAATAGATGCTATTCTAGAGTGGTGTGGAGATATCATTGGGTACTTAATGGCAGGAAGACCACCCCCTAAAATGAAAGCAGGAGATGCCAGAAAACTAATTCTAAAGGCTGCACCCTATCAACTCATTGCAGGACAACTGTACAAGATGGGCAAGGACCAGGTATTAAGAAGATGTGTAATGCCTCATGAGATCATGCCAATCCTGAGTGAAGTCCATGAAGGCATTGCAGGAGGACACTTCTAAGGGGAAGCCACAACAAGAAAAGTCCTCCTCGTAGGCTAGTGGTGGCCAACACTATGTGCAGATGCCTGTGAATATGTAAAAGGCTGTGATGTATGCCAATGGACTACTAAACCACAACACAAAGACTTCAATCCCCTAACAACAGTTGTTGAACAAAAACCATTTGAAAAATGAGGGATTGACTATGTGGGTCCCATCCATCTAGCAGAGCAAAAGGAACACAAGCACCCTACATCATTGTGGGCACTGATTACTTTACAAAATGGGCTGAAGCTAAAGCAGTCAGAAAGGTAGATGCCAAAAGCACAGCAAGATTCTTATACGAAAATAAGATCACCCGATTCGGATGCCCCATTGAAATTGTGTCGGATAGAGGCACACATTTTGTCAATGAGATAATCCAAGAATTCTTGTCTAGCTTTATGGGATAATCCATAGAAAAAGCACACCCTAGTACCCCTAAGGGAATGGACAGGCAGAATCCACCAACAAAATATTATGCATTATCCTCACTAGGGTAGTAGAACCACAGTGTTTTGATTGGGCAGAGAAACTGAATGCAGCCTTATGGGCATACAGAACCACACTCAAGGTCAGTATAGGGAACACACATTTTCAATTGGTGTATGGCCTTGAAGCTGTGGTCCCACTAGAATTTGTAATACCAAGCCTATGCATAGTAGTACAGGAACGCATGGGAGACCATGAATCCTTGAAAGAAAGACTCTATCAGTTTGAGAAGCATATAGAGACAAGAATAGTTGCCTACCATGCCATGACAATAGAAAAACATAGAAGAAAGGGATGGTTTGACAGAAATCTTAAAGCTAAATACATCAAGGAAGGTGACTTGGTCTTGTTATACAATGCCGAAGTACACAAGGGGAAACTAAAGTATCTAGGTCAAGGACCCTATCGAGTACAAAAGATGAATCCCATCGGAGCTGTGTTGCTAGAAACTGAAGCGCTACTACTTCAACACACAAGCCATCCCCGACAAAAACGAAGATTTGGGAAACCCAAGTCATCCTTAGTTAGGATTAGATTGTATCACGAGCACTCACTTGCATATGTACATCTTCGCACATATAGGTAGCATCAATCGATTTTTACCCAGGGCTCAGAAGTGATGGCTGAGTTCTAGTTGCCCTATGAAATCCCAACAAAAAAAAGAGAGCGTATAGTTAGTCCCTACCTAGCTACTAGGTCACGTGCACTCACACGCTTTCTCTTAGACACATAGATGATTGCATGAATAATTGTGCCACACACTTTCATTCCACACTCTCAAAGCATGTATAAAAATGAGATCTCTCACAATCACACAAAAAGGTCATCCTTTCATGCCAACTAATCTAATGATCAAGGTACACCACATGCACATGGATGCAGGTTTAGAAAAAATGCCACCACTAAAGAGAATGCACAGAAAGAGCCCACCACCTCAATGATGAGACCCCCTCTAGAGTTCACAGCCATCTATATCCTCTCAACCATGGCGACCACATGCATTTGTGGTCTAGAGCGATAGCTCTGAGGAGGATTCAACACATGACCAAGAAGAATAAATTCCACCCTAGTCACCACCGGCCTACACAACCATTAATGGGGCCAGGGAACTTGTTTGGTCGCCTACATCAACTTATGCTTTTTCCAAGGAAGCAACATCTTACTTAGAGCAAAGGGGTCTAGGCAGTTTGCATGATAGCCTAAATCCTTGGAGGATAGTCCTACAATGACCACATACATCAGGGACTTTCTCCATTCTTACTACTGTAGCAATGCACATGTTGGCAAGTACGGTACCATCACTGTACATCAGAGCCCACTCACCATTATCCTCGATAATACAGTCATTCAAAGGGCTTTCTCAGTCCCAACACAAGGTGCCAAATACCCCACTGCTGATGCAAAATTTCTCGAAGTACAGCCTCTCCTCGCCAAGGGCATACTGATCCATAGGGATGGCATCTTACTTCGCACCATCCTTAACCATCGCCTCAAGGAAGCAGCACAATTACTATCCACGATCCTGCTAGTTAAGTGCGGTAAGAATCGATCCCTTCCACTCCGCACATTTGTTTTGCTGAGTAGGAAGCTAAAGCAAGACTGGATCCAGCACTTAGTCATCTTCTTTACAAAAAAACTAGATGGTTCATTAGGCCACACCTTAATTCTAAAGGCTACACCCTATCAACTCAACTGTATAAGACAGGCAAGGACTAGATATTAAGAAGATGTATAATGCCTCATGAGATCATGCCAATCCTGAGTGAAGTCCATGAAGGCATTGCAGGAGGACACTTACAAGGGGAAGCCATAGCAAGAAAAGTTCTCCTTGCAGGCTACTGGTGGCCAACACTGTGGGCAGATGCCTGTGAATATGTAAAAGGCTATGATGTATGCCAATGGACTACTAAACCACAACATAAAGACTTCAATCTGCTAACAATAGTTGTTGCACAAAAATCATATAAAAAATGGGGGATTGACTATGTGGGTCCCATACATCCAGCAGCAAAAGGAACACAGGCACGCTACATCATTGTGGCCACTGATTACTTTACAGAATGGGCTGAAGCTAAAGCAGTCAGAAAGGTAGATGCTAGAAGCACAGCAAGATTCTTATATGAAAATGTGATCACCCGATTCGGATGCCCCATTGAAATTGTGTCGGATAGAGGCACACATTTTGTAAATGAGGTAATCCAAGAACTCTTGTCTGGCTTCATGGTAATCCATAGAAAAAGCACACTCTACTACCTCCAAGGGAATGGACAGGCCGAATCCACCAACAAAATTATATGCATTATCCTCACCAAGGTAGTAGAAACATAGTGTTCTGATTGGGTAGAGAAACTGAATGCATCCTTATGGGCATACAGAACCACATTCAAGTTCAGTACAGGGAACACACCTTTTCAATCGGTGTATGGCCTTGAAACTATGGTCCCACTCAAATTTGTGATACCAAGTCTACGCATAGTAGTATAGGAATGCATGGGAGACCATGAATCCTTGAAAGAAACACTCTATCAATTGGAGAAGCATACAAAGACAAGACTAGTCACCTACCATGCCATGACAACTGAAAAATGCAGAAGAAAGGCATGGTTTGACATAAATCTTAAAGCTAAAGACATCAAGGAAGGCAACTTAGTCCTATTATACAATGCCAAAGTACACAAGGGGAAACTGAAGTATCTAGGTCAAGGACCCTACCAAGTATGAAAGATGAATCCCATTGGAGCTGTATTGCTAAAAACATTGGATGGAGTCCAATTCAACACAACAATAAACGAGAGCCGACTGAAGCGCTACTACATCAACACGCAAGCCATCCCCAACAAAAATGAAGATTTGGGAAACCAAGTCTTCCTTAGTTAGGATTAGATTGTATCACGAGCACTCACTTGCATATGTACATCTTCACACATATAGGTAGCATCAATTGATTTTAACCTAGGGCTCAGAAGTGATGCCTGAGTTCTAGCTGCCTTATGAAAATCCCAGCAACAGAAAAAAGTCTTGAGATATCGAGCTCCCACTCGTGATATGCCAGAGTGACCGTTGTGCATTTATGTCACCGACTTGTTAGGTGCAGATGCAGTTGGTACACCGCCCATGAATAATAGCTGGATGACAGCTATCTTTATGTAATCTAGTTAGTGGCTCAGTTAGTATGCCAGCTAGGTTAGCTGAGTTTGGTTTGAGACCCACATATAGGGTTCACCTATTCCTTTTGTACTAGGAGAGAGAGTTCTTTTGGCGTTTACAACTAAGAAGAGGAAAACTGTTTTCAGCCTCCACCTTTGTGTGTATTCCCCCATTGTGTATGTGAGAAAGCTGCAAGTGAGACTCCTTACTTCTCCCACTCTCTTCACATGGTATCAGAACTCGGTTCGTGGTAAGGAGCTCAAGAAAGCAAACCAAGTTCGCAGTGTCTTGGCAAGAGGATCAGTGTTGCTTTCCTTTTCTAAGTTTGGGAGCAAATCTCTGCAGATAGCACAACCGAAAAGTGCAAGAGTGCACTATCTCAGATTGGGAAGCCCTTCGCAGTGCAGTGAGAGGACATTATTTTTTTGATTCGAGGTCATTTTGGGGCCTATTTTGGTGGTAGAAGTTTTCCACAGGCACTCAGAAAATGCCCTGTTTTTTGCTGTGCGACCACTATTCCACAGGTCGGTGAAAAGTTGCCACAGAAATTGCATTCTTGTGCTCATCTTCTTGTTTCATTCTAATTTAATGGTAGCCTGACCTATATTCATCACATTTCTGATTTGGAGTCTCCTTCTGAAGCTTGGCAGAAGCTTGATATTATTTTTGGTGCTAGCTCTCACATCTCAAAATTATCACTTAAGATTCCTTTCTTTGAATTGAAGATGGCTAGTGGCACTCCTTTGCTGCCCATGTCAATCATATGCAGAGTCTCATAACTCAACTTGCTTCTATCAACTCTCCAATCACTACAGATGATGCAATGGCAGTGTTGCTCAAAAGTATGCCTGAAGATTATGATCATGTTGTTACCACTTTGAAAAATCTTCCTAATCCTACTCTTGGAGGTCTTATTACTGCTCTTTAAGAAGAAGAAAGGCACATGGAACTCCGGAGAGGCAATGACATAGCCTATGCCATAAAAACTCAAAAGGGCAAGTTTTCACCTTGCAGACATTGTGGGAAGACTAATCACCTCTCAAAAGATTGCTTCAAGATCAATCCTTGCAAACATTGTGGCAAAAACAATCACCATGAAAAGTATTGTAAAGCCAAAGAGGAAGCAACTACAAAGTTAGAAACTGCCAATCTACTTTGACTTGATGTGCCTCCACAAGATGAGGCCTCCTATGAAGACTATGCTGTTTAAGCATTTTTTTGTTTATCGTCACTTGGTCAAATTTTGAGGTTCTCTGCCTGGAGTAGTACTCCAAAAAGAATATGTTATGTCTTTTGTAAATCACCTCTGGTCACCATATGATGTAGACCATGTGATATGTGTTTTGTCTATCCCATTTCTGTGAACCTCACACCCTTGGGAACCCTTGCTAGCATTAGATCCTAGCCATAGATTTATCCTTGACCACCATGAGATGGCATGAGAAACTATGAGACTAGATGTGTCCTTGACACTACAAGAGGTAACCCCTTGAGGGGGGGTATGTTGGGATAAGTATGATCAAGTGCTTGCTCTATGGTGCATGTATGCATCTAGGGGAGTCACATGTGTGTTTGTGTGTGTTGTAAAGGCACATCAAGTGCTATGATGTGTCTAGTGTGTGACCTAAGTGATGATGAAAGCCAAAGGCCCCCACATGGGAGGTTTCTTTGATTTAGGCCAGTCCCACTGATGTAGGGACTGATTCCCACTGATGTAGGGGTTGATTGCCACTTATGTAGGGAAGGTATTACCTTCTCCCCCTTTCTATAAGAGAGAGTCCTCTCTCTCACAATCCATAATAGAGAACTACATCTTTCTTTCATTGTGCTCTCACACCTCTTGCAAGATGCATCTATTCTATCCTACGGGATTCTACAGATTGTGCATATTCAAGATGTAAGCACGCCGAAGGAGGCATGGGATACTTTGACAAAAATGTACAGCACAAATACGCAAGCCAAGAAAATGTAGCTCAAGTAGGAGTTGCATAATGTGCAGAGAGAAAATATGAGCATCAATGACTACCACATGAAGGTGAAGAAGATTGCAGATGCACTTGCCTCCATTGGGTCGCTAGTGGAAGATGATGATTTAGTTTCTGTGACCTTGAATGGTCCAAGAAAGGATTATGCACAATTGTGGACATCCACTGTTGTCCGTTAAAAATTTCTTGATTTTGAGGAGTTGATTGCTCTTCTAATTTTTGAAGGGTAGAGAAATGGTCATGCATCTTCTTTACAAGGAACTTCAAAAGAAGCTATCTTCTACTCAAATGCTGGAAGAGGTAGAGGCAGAGCTAGAGCAGGCCAATCTGGAGGCCGTGGCAGAAATCAAAATATGCAGCAAATTCAAGAAAACCAGTCCTATGGAGGAGGATGTGTTAACTTTAGAGGCACGGGGAGCCAAAGAGGTTGTGGTGGATGGCAGAGAGGCCAAAATGCAAATAGCAATGTTGAATGCTGCTATTGTGGTAAAATGGGTCATATGGCTAAAGACTGCTATAAAAAGCAGAATGACATCACAAATGGAAAATTGTAGCAAGGCAATTATGCATCCTCTAATAGACAGGGTGATGAGTGTCCCGAATATCACCAAGAACCTGGTTTCTGTTGGTCAAATGGTCGAGCAGGGCTTGCAGGTTAGATTTAATGCTCATGGATGCTTTGTTGAGGATATGAAAAATAAAGGTCGCTTGATAGCAAGAGAGAAGAAGAAGGGTAGGATGTTTACATTGGATGCAGACATGCCTAAATTGAGTGTAGCAATGTTTGCACATGGGACCATGTAGTTGCAGATATTGATATCTGGCATAAATGCATTGGTCATGTTAATGTACATCGACTTAAATTAATGCAGGCCCAAAATATTATTGCAGGGTTACGTAAGTTCAAGGTTGCAGAAATGCATAAATTATGTGAAGCCTGTCAATTTGGAAAACATGCAAGGAAACCATTTCTTAGACATGTTCAAGAGAGTAAGAGGCCATTGGAATTGATCCACTCTGATGTGTGGACTACTAAAGCTGCATCTATTGGAGGCTGTCATTATTTTGTCACTTTTATTGATGACTACAGCAGAAAAGTTTAGGTGTATTTTATGAAAAAGAAAAGTGAAGTGTTTGTACATTTCAAAGCTTTTAAAGCTATGGTTGAGAAAGAAATAGGCCTGCAAATAAAATGCCTAAGGTCAGATGGAGGGGGAGACTACCTTTTAAATGAGTTTGCAAGGTTCCTGCAGGAGCATGGCATAAAGCAGCAATATTCATGCAGTCATACCCCACAGCAAAATGGACTTGCAGAAAGGAAAAATAGGCATATTGGAGAGGTATCTCATGCCATGCTCAATGAAAAAGACCTGCTAGATTATTATTGGGCTAAAGCAGTTGCTACAGTAGTCTACATAATGAACATGACTCCCACTGCAACAATACATGGCATGACACTAGAGGAGAGGTATACTGGTAGGAAACCATATATTTCTCATTTGAAAGTTTTTGGTTGCATTGCCTATGTTCATGTGCCAGATGAGTTGAGATCCAAGTTGGATCCAAAAGCTGAAAAGTGCATCTTTATTGGTTATCCTCTGTAGCAGAAAGGGTACAGATGCTATAACCCTTCTACTCGTAAGTTTACAGTGAGTAGAGATGTTGTTTTTAATGAGATGAGCAGCTGGTATAAACCAGTAAATGTGATTGATGATGTAGATGCACAAAATGGTAATGCTGCACAGAATTCACAGCAACAATCACAAAATATTAGTGGGCCTGTAGTGTCCTCGAGCAGTGGTTCACATACTTCGCCATGGATAGGCAGATTGAGATCAAGAGAATCTCCTCAAAGCAATGCAGATAGTGGTATGCAAGTATCACGAAAGGGAAAAGAGAAAGTAGATCAACCCATGGTTGATGCGAATGCAGGTCACTCTGATGTGGATGGTGAATCCAGTGGCTCAGAACAGAGCCTTGATGATGAGTTGGGTATTCCTTCTATTGTTACACCTAGAGTAAGGAAGACAAGGGATGTTTTGAGAGCACATGGTAGTGAGCCTATTTTGCACAGGTCTACCAGAGTTAAGTATCCTATGGATAGGCTGAAATATGATGGATTTACAGCCATTCACTACGCCTATATGGTCAAAGTGATACATGAACCAGAACCCACTTCTTTTGAGTAAGCCATGGGAAAAGAAAAATGGGAGAAAGCCATGGATGAAGAAATGGATGCCTTGGAAGCAAATGCTACATGGGAATTGGTGCCTTTGCTTAAAGACAAGAATGCAATTGGCTGCAAGTAGGTGAAGCACAATGCAGATGGTTCTGTGAGCAGATACAAGGCAAGATTAGTTGTCAAGGGTTATGCACAGACATATGGCATTGATTATGAAGAAACATTTAGTCTGGTTACAAGGATGGCAACTGTAAGAGCAGTCATTGCTATGGCTGCATCAAAGCTCGGGGGGGTCACTTAGTGTAATATGTCTATATCACGTGTGTTCAAGGGTTCTTTTCTAAATCCCTATGTAACCTATTTGTAGTATTTCCTAGTATCCCCTCTGTAAATTTTGGAAAATTTTATAAATCCCCTTCTGTAAGTATATTTATTTTCCTAGAGGAATTTTAAAAGTCCTTATGTTAGTCATACACTACTACTTTTGGAGTCCCTTTAGGTAGGATGAGATATTTAGAATGCAAGATCTCTACATCACCTGCATTATTTGAATCTACACACAAAAAATTGAGGTACCGACTGCAATAATGGGCAATGCATAAGTTTAAGATGGGTTTGTGTCTTGATGATGCCATAAGGCAAGAGAAACAAAGAATAAAGACTATTGTGCAAAAATTAAGAGGAACAAATATCAAACAAGACAAATCATGTGTGCCATACACCAAGAGCAAAGAATTGTGCAAAGTCACTTGAAACACGTAAAGAGCTCAAGAAACAACCTTTATAAAAATACTACATGAAAGATTGGGAGCTTTTATAAATGCTTTATATCTTTCCTTTTTTTACAAAACCATATGTATGGGTGTTTCAGCTAGGAGAAGGGATGATAGATTAGCCAATTTTACAAAGCATTCAATGACGATATATAATATTTATTTCTTGCCAAATACAAACATCTACTAAGTCATATCAAACCATGGTATTAAAACCATAGAGGCTACATTCATACAACATCTTGTTGTAGCCGATGCCAAAATAGAATTTTCAAACTTGCTTAGTGGCATTCATATAAACAAAAGTACCCAGGCGGTTGCAAATCATCCACTTCTGTGATTCAAGATTCTGCAAAAAAATAATTTAAAAAATCCATCAAGACAAATCAAACTAAACTCAGTGCATAGTAATAATCATAATAAAGCTTTTATCATATTAGAAAGATTACAAAGAAGCCCCTACCAAGTGCGTTTAATGCCCCTTTACAAAGTCATTGAATACATTCCAATCATTCTCATCTAAAGTATACTTATTGCTATTACCCTCATAGGTGAGGTTTGCCAATGCAATTACGCTCTCAATATTTATCATGTCAAGGTCTGTAAGGTCATATGTGAAGCATCTTGAACCTTTTGCCTTTTGATACCACCCAAGCTGGACTTCTACTCCAAAAGGTCTATCTGAAAGGTTGAACCCTCTTTTATATTCCACATACCCCCCACCAACCTTTCTTCTCATTTTTTGAACTCGTCCAAGGTACCATATAGCTTGTGTTTTCTTTTTTTGCAAAGATCTTGGATTGCATTTCCTTTTGCTTTTCCTTGTTTTGTGTTCTTCATGAAAGAATACGGCACAATCAGAACCTATTCCAAATAGGTTCTCATTTGATGTAGCAAGAGGTATATCTTCCTTAGAGTAGTATACTCCTTGGCGAACCCTTGTGAGTCTATCTTTAGAGAGTGTGGGATTTCCATTAAGTTGGCTTACCAATGTGGACTTGAAGAGAGTTTTACCATCAATGGTAACAACTGGGCTCACTGCTTCTTGTTCATCTAGGAGAGAATCCACCACATGTCTGATTTCACTTATGGAGGCATCGTTGTCATTATCATCTATTTCTGACACATGATCTGCTTGACATTTTGGTCTTCTTCTTCAGAATCAGATTCTTGTGAATATGCATCTGCAAATCCATTTGACCAAGGTTCCATCCACCACTTCATATTCTCACCCTTTGGCTTCATATGCAAACTTTCACACCTTTCTTGAGCACTTTTTAGTCCCTTCTTCAATGCTTCGATGATTTTATCATCAGTTGACACACACTCATAGTCCCCTAGATTCGCTTCTTGCATGTTCTCTTTGAGATTCAATTCTCTCCAGACATGTTCTTGCTTCTTATGTGCCCTTGTAAATAGAGGACTATCCTCTTTGCATTCAAAGTGTGCAAGCCTATTCATACTACCTGCACTATGTAGCATATCCATCAAGTCATAAGCGCGTTCTTGTCCCACCATGCTTCCAATCTTGCTGAAGAAGATTTCAACTACATCTGAACCTGTAAGATGTAAAGGACACCTTAGGCTTGGACAAAATTCTCTAAAGTACTTGATCAGTAGGACCACAAAATGGCATGAGAGTTGCACATCTAAGAAAGCTTCCTTAGTTATGAAGTTTCTATCCAACGTATAGTTGGCATGATGAACAATCCAAGACCTCCAAATTTGAAAGAAAAAAGAGACTTTGCCCGCAAGATAGACTCGATCCACAAGATTCAAATGTGGAGATAAGAAGATGTCGATGTAGTCTCCAGCAATTTCAAGATAAGCTTGTGTTTCTAGCATGCTCCTCTCTTTTCTATGAATTCCATTGTTTGCCAATTCCAGCACCATTGCACTTGTCTACTGCATATTCTTTGAGCTCCAGCCCAATTTTGTCGGTCATCTCGCCTAATGTCTCCCTCCCTTAGCATATGCTTGTCGATAGAAAAAGCATCATACACAATAATGACATGATTTAAGGTGATCCAAACATTGCCAATAGCCAATTGACGCTTAGGCTTGTCAAGAACATTGACTAACTTTTTTCCATTATGTACAAAATCTTGATCATGCAGCCCAAAAACTTGATTTTCTAAAACTTTTGCTGTGAGAGGCCATCCATCCCATTTTATCCCAAATCTACTACCTCTTTTATCTAGATAATCGGAGATCATCAATGTTCTTCGCCGACTATCACCATCAGATGCATGTCCAATAATTGGACCAACCGTGGTCTTTAGCTTCTCATTCCATAAGTTTAAAATAGCATCCCATTGCGTGTGGACAAAACTTGCATCAAATCGGCCGCAAGTGCAATGAAGTGCAAGAACCAAGCGTGGGAGTGCATCATGCAATGGATTGGCAAGAAAAACTCTTGCACGTCCACCAATGACACAATTTTGAAATGCATCAATAATCTGATCATATCCTTTTTGTCCTTCTCCCACTTTGATCATGCATGTGGTCATGCACTCATGATCATCTACTTTATATCCATCAAAACCTACAAGCATGTCATCCTTTGGATTCCACCTACAAGCAATAATAAGCACAAGTCTGTAAGATCATATGCAATCCTCTTGCATTCAAAAACAAGATTTAGATTATGAAAATAATTTAGAGAAAAAGGGGGTTACCTTATCCGCTTCTTTATTGCAGTTTCATCTTCCACTATGATGAAGGGAATCCTTGACATGATTCCATGCTTTTCTTTTTCTTTTTCATAAATTTCAGTGATTGCATCAAAAAGATATTCATGTATACCAGGTACAAACTGAGTAGCAAGTCTTTGCCCTCGCTTTGTCGTTGATAAAGAAGGCCCATTGAGGTTGGAACTCAAGAAGTCATGTAACCTTGGACCTCCCCACATCCTTGCAACCTCAAATATTGCCTTTGTGTTCTCGCTATATCTTTGTCCAGCACTTGACTTGATTATGTTTGTGGCAACATCTTGTAGAAAGTCCCATAAGGCAACTTTACTACCAAACTTTTCCAATCTATGGGCTTCAATTATATTGTTGCAAAATCGTTTTACATCCTTTCGATTGAGAGACTCTATGCTAGCTTCTCTTAAAGTGCGGACTCTTACTGAAAGAATGGCAACCTGAGACTTTGTCCACCATAGTTGCTTAGAAAGGTCTCTTACTCGACTTTTAGCAAAAAGAGTTGCATTTCTAAGCTCACTCTTTGTAAGATAATCTAGCCTTCTTCCATAACCGGTACTCCTATCTCCTCTCTTGTTCTCAACCTTCTCTTCTCTGTACAATCTCATTCTAAAGTCAGCAAGTTTAACTATCCCCTTGCAATGGTGGCATGTAAAGCCTTTAAATAGTTGCCCATCTTGTGAAATGTGTATGCAACTTATGTGACAAAAGCATCCATCCACATGAATATCCGTACATCCATTATTTAACGTCGCCTTAACATGACGCTCTATAAACCAATACTTCCCGCCACATTGATCATCTAAGAAAGGCTTTATCTTGACATACTTGTTACCTACTTTGACCTCATGGCTCCAAAGGCCCCAACATAGCAAGTCAAAATTTACAAAAGAAGATTCATTTTCTCTATTAAAACTTGAATCAACAGAGAAAGCACTCGTACTTGGGCTTCTAGTTTTTGTTGAAACCAAAAAGTTGCTAAGAGATATTTGCTTTGGATCATGCTCCTTATCCTTTCGAGGACACCCTCGCAAGCCAGTGAGTGCTACCTTTGGATTTTCATCTTTTCTCATGAGCGACTTGATATGAGAGTTTGACTTTGTGTGTTCATTGAGAACCGTGTACAAATATGATCTTGGAGGACATAAACGCAACCATGCATCATCATATTTGCATCGCACCTTCACCAAGCTTTTGTCCTTAAAATCATGTATTGTAGCTTCAACAACCTCAAAATCCCAACCTATTGAAACGATAGGAAATGAGTAAGAGACTTAATGTAAGAAGATGGCAAATACTAATTGAGGAATAAAGGAACAAATAATACCTTCATTTGTGGACATAAAAGATTTCATCTTCTCTATCGCATCTTCTATCTGTCTTTTATCATCCTTTGTCGGTTGATGCACTACTTTGGGCATATCTTCTTTTCGTAGTCCTCGAGCAACCATATACTTGAGCTCATGCTTTTTACTTTCTAATATGTGAAATCTCATGAAGTTAGAGAAGCAATTGTATGCTGCATGCTTGCCTTCTATCAATCCTTTACCATAAAGTTCATTACACTCATGACACCAAATTCGCACATGGGGCACCCCATTGAAGTCCTCAGAATGCAACTCAAACTTATCATCCCTTGACACTACCATTTCCTTTAGCTTTGATCTAACTCTATCACATTCACGTTGCCAAAGTTCAAGAATATTTGGGCTTAGTAATCTACTAGAAAGCTTTGAAGACATGTGCACTTGGGCATCAAGATTTATGTCATCAGCTAGTTGAGTGCAATGTCTTTTACATGGATAAGAAGTTTCCTCTATGCGGCATAGACTTCTCTTGATGTGCACTAAGAGTTGATCATTGATTGTCCAACGTTCCTCTTGCCGTTTGGTTATTGTATATCCATCCTCAACAAACTCAAAGGGTTCCAATAGAAGCTCATCACCTTCAATTTGTTCACGAACATGAGAGAATGTGGGATGACCTGTGTCTCTTGTCACCCTAACAACACCTAATTCCTCCTTATTATCATAGTCAATCACTTGAATCCTGAAAAAAGATGCCATAATAGGAGACCGATGTACTTCAAAATAAAATGAGAACCTTAATTATAACCCCCCCTCCACCTGTGTGTGCATGACCTACAAAATTTAGATTGCCAATTTGTGCATGACTAGTGAGTTTAAATTTAACCATTATAATAAAAATTTGTATGCATGACTCATGGGTTTGAGTTTAACCATAATAAACACAAACTCTTCCCAAATTAATACACAATTCTAATACACAAATATAAAATTTTGAAAAAAAATAAAAATACATTCTAAGACCCCTTACACTTTATTAAATTCAAATACTATAAACACATATACTAGTATTCAAAATGCAAGAAGTTACAGCACGAAGATAAAAATTTGAGAATTTTAAAAATATATATTTTATAATACTTTATTAAATTCAAATAGTATAGATGCATATACTAGTATTCAAAATGCATTGAAAGAGTAACATCATAGTTTATAAACATAATTGTCCAAGAGTAGCTTTATAATAAAATTGGATTAATAAAACTGAGGCATCATCTCAACTGCAGGCCGCAAACAGGCATGGGGTTGAGTATTAAATCTTGCTAGTCGATTATTCATCTCGGCCAATGTCATTCTATTTTGTTTTTCCACAAACATATAGTTAGTTGCATTGAAATAAATCTGCCGCAACTTGCCACTCCATGCTGACTATTTTGTGTAATCCTCTTTGAAGTAGTATTCCTTACACTCCTTATAAAAATTAATAACCTCTTTAATCATGTATCCCATGGCAAACACATCTGATTCTTTACTGTAAGCATTGGTGTTCTCAGGGTCGATTATTTATGGAGCTTGCCAAGGCCGGAGTCGATTTTGTCTTATTGCTGTAGTCTTCTTGATCTTATAAGTCACATCATCCATATCTGAAGTACGCTTCACAAAATTAACAGCTTCTCTTGATTCATTGTATCGAAGTAGCAATCCCCAATCAATGATGCCAACCCGTGGACTATGATTCTTGGTGAAATCTAGCATGACATTGAAAGGGTGTAGATCACAATGTATAATGCCTTCTTGGTGTACAGCTGCTAATGCATCAAGCAATGCGTGTATGATGTCTGGGGTAGCTTCCACAAATGCCTTTAATCTCGTAAGCTGCACATCACTTAGTATTGGATCTGGTTCTCTCCTAGTGACTCCATTGCCTTTCAAGCATAACACTTACTTTCTGAAAGTCCCTTTCTCAAAGGGTAGCTGCATCATCATGTCTCCAATACTCCCTCCATTGAAGTATGGAAAAATGTTGATCCAAGGTAAGCTTCTAGTAAATCCTATGCATCTGATATAATATTTGCATTCCATACTCTTTGTCAAATGACTTTAAGGTGTGATATATGTTTCCTTTGTAGCGCTTCGCTGCATAAGTAATACTTCGAGGAAAGAAAGAGATGCCATTAAAAGTGACTTTAAAGCATACTCTAAATGAGCCAGCACCAAGATTCTCACCCTCCTCTATAGCCTCATGGGGGATACCTAACACAATTGAACAATCACCATTCCTAAATGAATGTGCTTTGTGAGAAGCATCCCCGCGACTACCCTCAATAGCTAACCATGCCTCAGAAGATGGATCACATGAATGTTTTAATTGCTCATATCGTACTCTCTTCGAAATAGTGAAATGTGAATCTATGTCTTTTTCCCTCTTGCTTCTACCCTTCTCCTCTTTCCACTTCAAATCCCAAAAACCTAATTTCTCCATGTCAATATTAGGAGGCAAGTCATCTCGCAAGTCTTCTGCACATTTCTTCATATTTCCTATGATGCTATTGATCATGTGACGTACTCCACCTTCATTCATTTCACTCTTGGGCAGCGTCTCTCCCATTGTGTTGGCTATGACCTCATTGTAGAAACACTCTATCCGTATTGTATTGCTAGTTATGTCTGTTATTTGCTCCTTGCTCATCTTACTTATCCCTATACAAAGATGCCACCTAATGACTTTGAGCCAATTTTTCCTTTGCTCTGCTTGCATCTTTTCACAAAAGGATTTTTGGCAAAACATGCATGAAAAAACCAAGTATTGAGAGAGAATCTAAAATATATTCATATTTTAAGTAATCAATGAACACAAAGTTAATTACAATAAAGAACACAACGAACTCCATTCTTATGAAATTTGCATCATGCTTACATGGGCCTACCATTTGAGTGTGTGGAGAAGTGCGTGTTAGACACTAGATTCTACACTAGAAGTGTAGTCCCCTACATTCTACACAAAATATTTCATGTGGAAGAAATTGTATACCTTTGAGTCATGATTGCTTGCTAGCGATAAGAATCCTTACAATTTGCTCACAATTTGGGCCTTCACAATTAATGTCAAGTCTTTATTGAGGATGGAAACTTAGTAGAAGAATACCAACATGCAAATCCGAATCTCAATGCTACTTATAACCAAGGCGGTGATAGCTGAAGGAGTCTAACTAAGCTATTATTTTACCAATTGCAACAACGCATGGGTTTCCCATTAGTCTATTAATTATACTAGATCACAAGTATTTCAAACTAAACAACACAAACAACCATTTCATATGCAAGCTACAATGACACGAACATCAAATCAAATGACTAAGTGTCAAAGCTTGGACAATTACATTTAATAATGTTAAGTACAACAACATCAAAAGTCGAAAAAACGACCAAGTGTTGAAGCCAAATCTATCATACAACACTGATAACCTACAACGACACTGAAAGCCAAATAAATGACCATGTGTCGAAGTTTAAACATTTGTTTTATGAAATAAGCTACGACAACACTGAAAGCCGAATGAACGACCTAGTGTCGAAGCCTACTTATTTTATAAATTATATATCTAAGGAACAACACCAAAAGTCGAATAAACGACAAAGTGTTGAATTCTATTACTCTTCTAAGGTTGAGAAACGACACATACAGTCGAATGATACGACCAAGTGTCGAGCTAGTTTCAAAACAATGAGAAGGAGTCCTTATAACGACATCAAAGGTTGAATATTACAACCAAATGTCGAAATGCAGACTTACTTACTTAACCGCACATATAATCGAGTAATACGATCCAATGCGGAAAGATAAGCACCATGCAAATGCATGGCCCAAGTAATTGACTCAAATATTACATTACAAATCAGATGATCGACGTATTATGTCGAAGGCTAAATACGACACTACGTCGATATCTAATAGTCATGTAATATCAAGAATAAAAAGTTATGACATTGACATACTATATGAAAAGATGACACTACATCGAACATACGTGAAGAAGAAACCCCCCCCCCCAAAAAAAAGCTTATCAACTTATCAAATATTTACCAACAAATGGGTTATTGAGCAGAGAAAGAAAAGCTATCGTACCTTTATTTCAATTATAGTTTTGATTTTGGATTGCTAACCAGGCACAAAGCGAACAGAGAGTCTCCTTGGTGACCTGCACAAATCCAAGGGACAATTAATAGAAATCCTCTCAGTAGAAGGCAAGCTATAAACTCCAGTTGAGTCGTTCCCAAAACTGCCTTTTCGAGATGCAGTGCCTTATGAACAAACTTATTAGAGAGCTTATGTAAGGTAAAGGGGAAGACCCTTTACAAAGAGAGAAGACCCTTCAGCAACACAGAAGAGTTGATACAAGTACTCAGATTGGAAATTTGACTGAGGAAGCCACAGTTGATCAGGAGGCTCAAACAGAGGTCGCAGGTAGCAGCAATGTGGAACATACATTATCACCTGAAGAACAGGATAGGATCCGAAATACTTTCTGTGGATTAATAGCATGGACAAGAATCCAACAACAGGTAGTGAGAAAACAACAGTTTAATCCTGTGCCAAAGAGGCAAGTTAGAAGGAGAATTTTACCACCACTAATTAATCCAGTAATGGCTCAACCACCTAATCCAGCAAACCTCAAAGTTAAATTTGCACATTTTGAGGGAAAATCCAAGAAGGAGGACCCTGATGCCCATGTAGCTTAGTTTGAGACAAAATGGGGTGCAAGTGGATTTAATGGGGTGTATGGAGATGATGTGAAAATGCAACAGTTTGCTGCCACATTGGAGGCCAAAGCTATGAATTGGTTTAGGCAGTATGGTATTGCTCACTTCAATACTACTCAGGCATTGCAAGAGGCATTTCTGGGGAGATTCAGAAAAGAAAAGACTCCCACAAATATCAGAACCAAGCTGCAAGGATTGAAACAGAAAAAATTGCTTGTTGAGGATTTTGCTCAGAAGTTTTTAGATCTGAATGGACGACTGGCTGCAAATGAGAGGCCCACCAATGAGACATTGGGGGAGTGGTTCTGTAAAGGACTCAGAAAATCTCTCAGGACATCAGTTGCAAGCCAAGATATTCCTGCAGGTGCAGGAGGATTCAATGCATTGGTGGGTGCTGCCAGAAGAGCAGAAAAGAGAATGGAGAAATTCAAAGGGTCACCCTCTAAGAAGAAGAGCAAACACAAAAGTAAGGACAAGAAGCATAGCAAGAAATCAGATTCTGATAGTGATTCAGATGAAGATTCTGATGATGAGTCAGACTCAGATGCAGACTCTGACTCAGGTAGTGAGAATTCAGATTCAGATTCTGAGGAGGAAGAAGATTCTGATTCTGATGATGAGGACAGAAAAAAGAGAAAGAAGAAAGGTAAGGGAAAAAGCAAGGAAAAGTCCAGAAAAAACACACGAAGTCCAAGAAGAAGACTTCAGAGGATCTGGGCAAGATGATTGCTGATACCCTGAAAACCATGGGCATTTCATCAACCCAAGAAAAAAGTAGAAGATATTGTAATGCTTGTAACATGACTAATCATGATGACAATACCTGCTGGTACAGATATAAAAACAGAACAGAAGTAGTGCAACCACCAACTTCTGCAAATATTGTGCAAGCTGTGTCAAGAGTGGCAGCGGAAGATGTAAGCAAACTGAAGCTACAGAATCACACAGAGAATACTAGAGACAACAAGATGTGCCACAAACAGATCTGCTGTAACTTAGCCCATAAACCAGGGCAGCAACTGTAATACAAGGAGTCCTGAACAGGATGAGAAACAAGAGCTGCAGAGAGGGGCTGAACTGGAGCAGAGGATCTGGGCACAAGGAGGCTGGAGCCTGAGAGCACGGAGGCTGGAGGAGCCTGGAACGAGGAGCCTAGATGAGCCTGGAGCGAGGAGGCAGAAGCCTGAGGCGAGGAGGCTGGAGCCTAGGAACGAGGAGGCTGAAGGAGCCTAGAGCGAGGAGGCTGAAGGAGCGTGGAGCACGGAGGCTGGATGAGCCTGCAGCGAGGAGGCAGGAGAAGCCTCGAGCAAGAAGGCTGGAGGGGCCTGCAACAAGGAGGCAGGAGGAGCCTGGAGCGAGGAGGCTGGAGGAGCTGCACCAGAAGGTCTGCAGAGGGAGCGTGGGCAACCAACAGAACAGCTGAAGGGAAGCTCCGGTGAAGATGGCCAGGAGCAGGCTAAGACAAGAGCCTTGAGGAGCTGCTGGAAGAAGTGATAGGAAGTGAAGGGAAGGAGGCCCTTTTATAGGGCAGGCCAAGGGGGGGAAGTCGGCCAGTTTGGCAGGACCGACCAGCCTGGTCGGTCAGGCCAACTGGGCCGACCAGCTGGTCGGCCAGCCTACCCCCTCTGGCCCCCCTTGCTGCATGGGGGCTGGTCGGCTGGCCACGCCTGGAGATGCTGAATCTCAACACCCCCTCTCAGCTCCAGGGTGTGGCACAAGACCCAAAGAGCTGGTATGACGTTGGAGAAGGGGAGGAGAAACAGATTTGGTAAATATGTCGGCGACGTTGTCGGAAGTGGTGCTGAAGAGGAGCACAATGGTACCGTCAAGAACCTTCTCTCGCGTGTAGTGGTACTGAATTTCAATGTGTTTTGTCCGAGCATGAAAGACCGGATTGCGAGCAAGGGCAATACAGCTTTGATTGTCACAAAAAAGTGTGGTAGAAGTGGATTGCTGAAAACCACAATCGAGAAGAAGGCGCCGAAGCCACACAGCCTCACAGGTGGTACTACACATAGCCCGATACTCAGCCTCGGTGGAAGATAGGGCGACCGTGGGTTAGCGTTTACTGGACCAGGAGATAGCCGCCGAGCCAAAGGAGAAAACATAGCCCGTGGTAGAGCGGCGAGAATCGGGGTCGCCAGCCCAATCGGAGTCACTCCAACCTCGGAGAGTGAGCGGGGAAGGAGAGGAACCACCGGCAGTATATAAGAGCCCGAAAGTAGAGGTCCCCTGAAGATGGCGGAGGAGACGTCGAGCAGCTTGCCAATGAGAAAGCGAAGGGGTTTGCATAAAGGTACTGAGGGTGCCGACAGAAAAGCCGAGATCCAGTCGAGTGTTAAGTAGCCAGAGAAGAAGCAGGGAGCTGGGTGAGTCCGCAAGAAGCTGGTACAGTCGATAACGAGCCAGATTGTTGAAGGATGGTGAACGGGAGAGTCCCCCTCGAGAGTATGTTCCCGGTTGGGGCCATGTAAAGAAACAATCCAAGACTCGGAGCGTAGTGCAAATGAGGAAGGTTTGTCGGTGAAGAGAATCCGGTAGATGGGAACCTGTACGAGAGAGTAAATGGAGAAGAGGATGTCTGTCCCCCTCTGAAACTGCGACGATGTTATCCTTCCAGGTGTCATAGTTAGTACCATCAATCTTCTGAGTTTCGGAGAAGTGGGGAAGGATTGGGATCTGTATCTGGGTGTGGAGATCCGTACTTTTTAGACAGGACTGATGATTTCTTGAGTGGCTGAGGCCCCCCATGTGTTTCAATACCAAACAGAGAACAATCGAACCCAAAGATCAAGAGCCAATAAGTTCTGCCAGAAACCCTTGAATAAAGTCGTACGGGTGAAGACGGACCCGATGCGCGATGAAGGAAGGGGGGGAGAGGCTCTTGATGAAGCAGTAGGCTGCTATTGATAGTCCAGGATACTGGGAGCAAAATTTCAAAATAAATTCACAAAAGATCCGACTGGTGCCTGGCTTCGGGACAGGATGGATGCCGACCAAAATTGGTGCACAAGAGGTACTGCAGACCAACAAGACATGTGCCTAGGAAGATGCCGACCAGCAAACTAGGAGCCTGCAGTGATGCCAACCAGAGGGAGAAGTGACCAAGGTGCCGATCTCGGGGCAGGAGGAACATAGACTGCTAACCAGCAGAAGGAGAAGGCAAAGGGCTGATCACAGAGGCAGGAGGAACATAGGCTGCCGACCAGCAGAAAATCACCCAGGTGTTGGTGGAAGCTTCAGTAACCAAGAGGATGGGGAGCACCTAGTGCTCTGATACCATGTCAAGAGTGGCAGCGGAAGATGTAAGCAAACTGAAGCTACAGAATCACACAGAGAATACTAGAGACAACAAAATGTGCCACAAACAGATCTGCTATAACTTAGCCCATAAACCAGGGCAGCAACTGTAATACAAGGAGTCCTGAACAGGATGAGAAACAGGAGCTGTAGAGAGGGGCTGAACTGGAGCAGAGGATCTGGGCACAAGGAGGCTGGAGCCTGAGAGCACGGAGGCTGGAGGAGCCTGGAACGAGGAGCCTGGATGAGCCTGGAGCGAGGAGGCAGAAGCCTGAGGTGAGGAGGCTGGAGCCTAGGAACGAGGAGGCTGAAGGAGCCTGGAGCGAGGAGGCTGAAGGAGCGTGGAGCACGGAGGCTGGATGAGCCTGCAGCGAGGAGGCAGGAGAAGCCTGGAGCAAGAAGGCTGGAGGGGCCTGCAACGAGGAGGCAGGAGGAGCCTGGAGCGAGGAGGCTGGAGGAGCTGCACCAGAAGATCTGCAGAGGGAGCGTGGGCAGCCAACAGAACAGCTGAAGGGAAGCTCCGGTGAAGATGGCCAGGAGCAGGCTGAGACAAGAGCCTTGAGGAGCTGCTGGAAGAAGTGATAGGAAGTGAAGGGAAGGAGGCTCTTTTATAGGGCAGGCCAAGGGGGGGAAGTCGGCCAGTTTGGCAGGACCGACCAGCCTGGTCGGTCAGGCCAACTGGGCCGACCAGCTGGTCGGCCAGCCTACCCCCTCTGGCCCCCCTTGCTGCATGGGGGCTGGTCGGCTGGCCACACCTGGAGTTACTGAATCTCAACAAGCTGAGAGTAGTAGGGGACCACCAAAAAGATTCCAGCAAAGGAATTGGGGACCACCTGGCCCACAGGCCTGTGCATCATCATCATCAACACAGAATAGCTGCACTTATTATGGAGGAGATCACAGACAGGGTCCTGATTGCCCACTTTGGTGCAAGCACAGAGAGGAAACGGGAATACCAATTATAAGGTATGATAATCAAAGGCAAGCAACTGGCAAACAGCCATTTCAGTCAAACAGAATGCCACAGGCTAATGTAGTCATTGTGGATCAAATGGAACAGAAAACCATTATGGAGGAGATGAAAGTGGACCAGTCTGATTCAAAGGTGTTGCATGTGGAGTGTGACTGCTCTAAATGCATTCAAGTAGAGGAAGTCCCTGAAGATCCACCTGAAGTTTTGGCTATCACAAGATATGGAAAGCAGTTCAGAATGTTGGGTTTTACCGTCAGTATGCACCCACGGGAGTGCCAGTGATCACACTATAGTGGTTCGGGACACTTTTTACTCCGGTAGCTAGAGGTTTTTTCCCCGGACCCATGGGGCCCACATGGCCTCATGATATCTCATTTATTATTTAGCTATTTCAGTTTACAGCACTTTGTGCTTAGCTAGCATTGTGCTTAGTTAGGGGTGTGCTTAGATAGCACTATTTTATCCCGTTTGGGATCTGGGCTTATAAGCCTTGTACTTTTCATTCTTCAATATATCCCAATCATTGCATCATTGTTCAGTGTGCTTCCACAGTGTGTATCCTTCATTTGGTATCAGAGCAGGCTCTCCTTCTCTTGGCATCTTCATTCTTAGAGGTCGTCTCTTGGAGTAGGAAACATGGAGCTGTGACTCCTTCTCTCCTGCTGCTCTCCCTCTTACTTGTGGAGCTGCTCCTGTCGTTTTTTTGAGGCTGCTGTTGGGGATCACGATTTGTGAGAAGTAGGCTGTTTGTTTCTGTCTGCCTGCTCATTTTTCCTCACCTAGCAAACTCTTGGAGGCTTGCGACCTGCTCTACTCGAGCTGTGGGCTGGGCGAAGTGGTTGCTGGTTGTTTTACCCTACTCCTGCTCTTCGTTTTGGCTATGGGCGAGTTGGACGAAGCTGCTACAGGCCGTTTGCTACTGGGCGATACATTTCTTCAGTTCGTGATCACCCTGAAGCTGCCGTTTTTTCTACTAGACAAGCCGCTTCCTGTTCTGTGCTGGGCGACCTGCTGGGCTACACTATTCTGTGGCTTCTTGGCGACCACAAGCAGCAGCAGCACCAGCATTGTGACTTCCCTTATAGGCGGTAGACACGTAGGCAGCGGGCCGTACAGGCACAGCCAAGTAGGCAAAGTGTTACACACCACACGTAGGCATCTAGCCCATTCTGCTACTTTCGAGGTCTCTCACAATCGTACGCAAGTACATTGCGAACATCTGTTTTTATGCAAGACACTGGCTGTGGGTTTATGCAATTCACTTCAGATTTTTGCCAATCATCATTTGCTACTGTAGAACGGTTTCTGAGGAGGAATTATGCTGTTGATTATTCAGCAACTAAGCAATTCCCACTTTACGGGGCAATCCAAATAGCTCACAGGCCAGCCAAAAGGCCAGCTCTCTCAGCCAAACAAATGGCTAGAAAGTCCAGCTGGTCTGGCCGACCAGCTGGCAGGCCCACCGACCAGCTGGCCGACCAGCTAGGTCTGGCCTATAAGAGGCCTCTGCCCTCACACTTCCTACACAGGACAGGACCTGCAGCTGCTCCTCATCTCCTCCATCTTTTGCTGCAGGCCCGCCTGCTCCATCTACCTCTCCTCTCCACTTCTGCCTCCTCTGCTGCCTCCTCTTCTGCCTTTCCTTCATGCCTCCTGGCTGCTCCATCCTCTACTACAAGATCTGCCCTCAACTTCTGCTCCTCTTCTCCAGATCAGATCCTTCTACTCCAGATCTGTCCCATCCTGCTCCAGATCTGTCCCCTTCTGCTCCTCTTCTCCAGATCAGCTCCTTCTACTCCAGATCTGTCCCATCCTACTCCAGATCTGTCCCCTTCTGCTCCTCTGCTACAGAACAGCTCCTTCTGCCCCAGACAAGCTCCTTTTCTTCATCATATTGCTATTCCAGATAGCCTGAAGGTTCCTTCCTCAGAGCATGCTGGTTTCAGCCATTTCCTAGGGCAGCTCCAGCTCCCATCATCCTCGTCATCATTGAGCTACATGGAGGACTGCGTTACGCTCCCTCTGCTGCTATCTTTTCTACTGTCTCTCTACATGGAATCATCTTTCTGATTCACCTCAGCCACGGTCCTTCAGACACGACGGCTTGAGGTTCTTGTATTCAGTTTTTCATATTACCGACAGGCACTATGTTTTCCTAGTTCCGTTCTTCAGTTGTATCTGAGTATTGTCTATTTTCTGATCGCTCCACTGCAAACCCTATGGTTTCTCTATCGTTTCTCTATATGGTATCAGAGCCATGGTGATCTAAAGACCCCAGATCTCAGGTGATCTAAAGATCCTGCTTCTTCATGGAGGCCATAGGTACAGGAGCATCACTCCTATGAACATATCAGTTTCCTCTTCATTCCACTGCGCACTAAGGGAGAGAACTCCATCTTCTACTGCCATCCCTCCCTCCCTTTCTTGCCTCCATCTTCTACTACCATCCCTCCCTCCTTTTCTAGGTTTCTGGCTTGACACTTCCCATTCCTTTGAAAGAGGGGGTCATGACACTTCACCTCTACCTCCATTAGCATCGACTTCCAGGATCTACAAGTTCTCCCTAGGCGGGACCCTTTCTGTTCACATGTGTCTAGATGTCTGTTGTTTCGAATCTTCTACCTGCATAAAGGCGGGGATAGACTCCTCTCTCCCAAGGTTCAAGATTGGACACACATTGGCTCACTGTTCAGCTCCGATCTCTTTGGATTATCAGTACTGCTACGACAAATTTGTTCTTTCCCTTTGCACTTTCCTCCACCTTTTCGACGGTGAGAGGGGTGGCTTATTCTCTCAAGCTTCACAGTGTTCTTATTTCTATCTGGTATCATACGTGTAACTATGACACTTGAGGAAGTGAACAATTCCCTTGCAAGGGCACTCCTCTTGTGATCTTCTATTGGGCATTTCACAGGAATAGCCAGCACCACCATCGACATCCCTACACGAAGCTCCAAGCAAACAATGTTTGCCCCTCAAAATTGGCAATTGAGAGGGGGTATTCAGCAACTAAGCAATTCCCACTTTACGGGGCAATCCAAATAGCTCACAGGCCAGCCAAAAGGCCAGCTCTCAGCCAAACAAATGGCTAGAAAGTCCAGCTGGTCTGGCCGACCAGTTGGCCGACCAGCTGGCAGGCCCACCGACTAGCTGGCCGACCAGCTAGGTCTGGCCTATAAGAGGCCTCTGCCCTCACACTTCCTACACAGGACAGGACCTGCAGCTGCTCCTCATCTCCTCCATCTTTTGCTGTAGGCCCGCCTGCTCCATCTACCTCTCCTCTCCACTTCTGCCTCCTCTGCTGCCTCCTCTTCTGCCTTTCCTTCATGCCTCCTGGCTGCTCCATCCTCTACTCCAAGATCTGCCCTCAACTTCTGCTCCTCTTCTCCAAATCAGATCCTTCTACTCCAGATCTGTCCCATCCTGCTCCAGATCTGTCCCCTTCTGCTCCTCTTCTCCAGATCAGCTCCTTCTACTCCAGATCTGTCCCATCCTACTCCAGATCTGTCCCCTTCTGCTCCTCTGCTACAGAACAGCTCCTTCTGCCCCAGATCAACTCCTTTTCTTCATCATATTGCTATTCCAGATAGCCTGAAGGTTCCTTCCTCAGAGCATGCTGGTTTCAGCCATTTCCTAGGGCAGCTCCAGCTCCCATCATCCTCGTCATCATTGAGCTACATCAAGGACTGCGTTACGCTCCCTCTGCTGCTATCTTTTCTACTGTCTCTCTACATGGAATCATCTTTCTGATTCACCTCAGCCACGGTCCTTCAGACACGACGGCTTGAGGTTCTTGTATTCAGTTTTTCATATTACCGACAGGCACTATGTTTTTTGAGTTCCGTTCTTCAGTTGTATCTGAGTATTGTCTATTTTCTGATCGCTCCACTACAAACCCTATGGTTTCTCTATCGTTTCTCTATATTGATTTCTGAGTTTTTTACTCAGATTCGTACTTGTTGATCCACACTGAGTGAATCTCAGTTTTGTGGTGGATAAACAAGGGGCTTTTTATTCCTTTGTGCTCAGGAACATTGTGTGAAGTATCAGATGAAGCTTGGGCAAAAATACTCAGTTTGTGAGTGGATTTGGTTGGCATTTGTGCTCAGAAATAATGCAGACCTGAATTTAAATATTCAGATTTATATGCTTTGAGTACTCTCAGTGGTGAATGCATTTGATATTGACTTAACAGTCAACAGTGGGAGATTTTGGGCAATGTTGTATGCAGCAGCAGAACATTCGATGCATTAGTAATTGTGCAGCAGAAAAATCAGAATTCTTAATCCAAAAGTGTCACATAAGGTGACCTTCGTTATTTGGGTATTCTTTTATTTGCTGCAGGTACAATCAGTGTGAGAACACATACAGTGTTTATTTGTCTTTTTGATTGCACGCAATGGCACAGAATCAAAATGATGTGTTACAGATTGTGTCCAAGGAGGACAGGCTTGATGGCACCAATTTTTCGATGTGGTCCTTCATGATAAAGAACATCTTGGTGGCCAAAGGCCTTTGGGAGTATGTTAATGGTGACGAGTTGCACCTGCCACTCCACCACAGGGGGGTAGACATCAGCAACTGGCACCACCTCCACTTCCTCCTAGGAAGATGATCAGAAAAGATGGGACAAGAGAGATGCACAGACGATGTCTCTTATATCTCTTTCAATGCAAAGACAGATAATTCCTCACATTCGCTCTTGCATAGATGCTAGAGCAGCCTGGCTAACCTTGGAGAGGTTATACGCAGCCAGGAATGAGGCTAAAATCTCCTTTTTAAAAAGGGAGCTGGATCATTTAGAGATGAAGGAAGGTGATGCTATGCAGACTCACTTGAACAGAATACAGGATTTGAGAGAGCAACTGATAAACATTGATGAGGTTATACCTGAAACGCAGCTTGTTCAGACAGCTTTGAGCTCTCTGCCACCGTCTTATTTATCATTTCATACTTCTTTGAATCTCTCTTTGAGAAACGCAGCACAGCCACTTTCCTTTCAGGAGCTGGTTTCTTTATTGTTGCAGGAAGAGTAGGTTTGAAAGAACAAAGATTTGAGATCTGGTGCAGTAGAGGATGCTTTTTATGCTAGGTCCAGAGGGAAAGGCAAAACTAAGCCTAAACACCATCCTGTAACAAAACCACATGCACCTGTTGGGCAGGGAAGTGAAAGTGTAGCAACCTCTTCCGGTGTGAAGCAGGATGGCAGCAAGCCTAAAAAGAAGGGCAAATGCCACTATTGCAAAAAGCCAGGGCATTTTATTACAGAGTGTCCGAAGAGGATTGCAAAAGAAAAGCAAAGGGAGAAAGGCTTGGTTGCCAATGCCTCTACTGCAGGTACTTCAGGTGAAAATGCTGATTTTGTTGAAGAGCAGAATTGGTGTTTTTATACTTGCAGTTATGATGCTTCACATGCACTTCAAATTGGTGAGTCTGATGATGCTTGGTACTTTGATAGCGGTGCTTCAAAGCACATTACAGCCAGGCGTGATTTCTTTGTGTCCATAGTTCCTCCACCTCTCAAAAAGACAGTGGCATGTGCAAATGGTGCCACCTATCCAGTAAAAGGTGCGGGTAAGATTATGCTTACAGCCATAGATGGCTCCACAATCTGCCTCATGGATTCTCTGTTTGCACCAGGAATCAAAAAGAATCTGTTATCAGTATCTTCCTTGGTGAAGGGTGGACTTGTTGTTGCTTTCGAGGGAGATCAGTGTGTTGTACGCAGCCAGCATGGCTCTCTTTTGATGACAGGTACTTTGACTCGTGGTTTGTATCAATTGGATACACGATAGCCTGTTGATCAGGCTAGCTTTTTAGCCACCCCACTTACTCATGCACAGTGCACTGCAGAGTTGTGGCATGCCCGTCTGGGGCATGTAAATTTTGGAAGTTTGATGCTCATGCACAGGCACAATATGGTGGCTGATTTGCCTCCTATGGAGAAGCCACCACCACATGTTTGTGAAGGCTGTATTTTGGGAAAATGCACAAATTCCCTTTTGCCAGGTCGTCCTTTCGAGCCACACAGAAACTTCAGGTTGTACACAGTGATGTATGTGGACCCATGAATGTTAAGTCATTAGGGGGTCACTACTATTTTGTCACTTTTATTGATGACTTTTCTCGGTTCACTTGGATATATGCTTTGACCAGGAAATCTCAGGTGTATGATGCCTTCATGGCTTGGATTGCCATGGCTGAAAATCAATCCTCATGTGAATTGCAGTCTCTCAGATCTGACCGAGGGGGGGAGTACATGTCTAAAATTTTGAATACTGTTTTACAGGAGAGAGGGATCTCTCATCAGTACACAAGCCCCTATACTCCTCAGCAAAATGGCTTGGCTGAGAGTAAGAATCGGTCACATCTTGAAATGGCCAGGTGTATGCTCAAGGCTAAGAAGTTGCCGAATATCCTATGGATGGAGGCAATCATGGCAGCTTGCCACATTTTGAATAAGTGTCCTACAAAGGCACTGAAGAAGGTTACACCTTTCGAGACTTGGTATGGCAGGAGACCTACTGTAGCACATCTTCGTACTTTTGGTTGTATTGCTTATGCTCATGTACCAAAGGAGATCAGAAGAAAGCTGGATGATAAGGCAGTCAAATGCATTTTTGTTGGCTATAGTAAGGAAAGCAAGGGCTATAGGCTCTATAATCCTGTCAGTAAGAAAGTCTTGACTAGCAGGGATGTGATTTTCGATGAAAAATCAGAACTTTCCTTGGCTGGTTATGAGTCTTATCAAGCTCCTCCTGACATATTTGAGAGGCTTCTGCCTATGTCTATGGATGACACTATTTGTACTCCTGCTGTTTCTCCCACAATCTTCACACAAGTATGGATGGTATATGATAGCCATTAGTGCATGCTGAAACACTTGCACAACTAATAGCACCTCCAGTTGCTGCTGAAAATCAGCCTATGGCAGATTTCGAAATGCAACAAGAAGTACAGCAAGAGTTGGAAGGTATACAGGAAGCCAGGCGAGTACCCAAGTGGTATACAGTTACTATGCGGGACAGTGGGCTAGATACTCCTGTTGTTGGCCGTACACGTGCAGATGCTAAGTTGCATGAGCAAGCTCATCCATCAGATTATGTTATGGCAGTATGTGCAGATCAAGAGGAGCCAGATTCATTTGATGTTGCAAATGCTAATGAGCATTATTGTTGGGTTTTACCGTCAGTATGCACCCACGGGAGTGCCAGTGATCACATTGTAGTGGTTCGGGACACTTTTTACTCCGGTAGCTGGAGGTTTTTTCCCCGGACCCATGGGGCCCACATGGCCTCATGATATCTCATTTATTATTTAGCTATTTCAGTTTACAGC
The DNA here is from genome assembly GCF_047967505.1 of Dipteris shenzhenensis. Lineage (NCBI taxonomy): Eukaryota > Viridiplantae > Streptophyta > Polypodiopsida > Gleicheniales > Dipteridaceae > Dipteris > Dipteris shenzhenensis. The sequence goes on along the minus strand of NW_028239848.1, from coordinate 4,619 downwards.
ACTTTGTGCTTAGCTAGCATTGTGCTTAGTTAGGGGTGTGCTTAGATAGCACTATTTTATCCCGTTTGGGATCTGGGCTTAAAAGCCTTGTACTTTTCATTCTTCAATATATCCCAATCATTGCATCGTTGTTCAGTGTGCTTCCACAGTGTGTATCCTTCACAGAAGTGATTTAGATGTTTCAGAATTATCTTTAGAGGATCCCAGAGTTTGGGAGGCACAACAGCAGTGCCGAAAGAAAGTGCTCAAACAAGTTCACAAGCTGAGGAACAAAGTATTAGAGCTTCAGAAAGAATGAGATTAGAAGAAAATGGAAGAGCAGATGGCTGACAAACATGTACAGGATCAAATCCAACAAAGTAAAGATATTTCTAGGATGATGAGCATACAACAGTCACATTAGATCAGTTGCTCAGTTTGGTCCCTGAATTCAGAAAGAATGTTCTGACAAAGTTTCTGAGGTCAGATCTGAATACAGAGGGGAAGCCAGATGATGTTAATGTTGTCATAGTAGAACCAAAAGATGTGGACTATCTAGTTCCCAAGATAGAATTGCAATTCAGCAAAGAAACAATTCAGGGAGTTCTGTTGGATGGAGGTTCAGGTGTGAACATATTACCAGAATTCCTGTATAGGAAGCTGAAACTACCCAGATTGGAGGAGGTGCCATTCCAAGTAAAGATGGCTGATCAGAGGAGGATACAAACATTGGGCATACTCAGAAGACAGGAAATAGTGGTGGCAGGTTTGTCTTACCTAGTGAATTTAGTGGTGCTTCAGATGGAGGAAAATCACAATCCATACCCTTTACTCTTAGGAAGACCATGGTTTAATCAGGCCAAGCTTAAAATGGATTGGGGAAAGAGTAGAGTTACACTCAGAAAAGGCAAAAAGAAAATCAGACTTAATATGGTTCCAACTACAATCTTACCAATTCATGCAAGGGCATTGCATGCTCAGGCAATTAGCATGGCAAATGAAATAGAGGAGGATGAAGAGGAAGCATTCCTCAGGGCCAATGAGTCAGTTATTCCAGTCTTTGACATAGATGTGGTAAGAATTGTGGAACAATACAAGTGGAGAAAGATCAAAAGAAATCTGAACTAAAGGATCATTCAGAGAGCATGGAACAACCAGATTTGGATTTAATAGCCTCTGCAAACGGCCCATCCTTCTTCCTCAGCCAGAGATTTGGAACAACCAGAAATCTTCGTCATACTTGCCTTCTTGTCGATGGGCTTTGATAGCCTCTGCAAACGGCCCATCCTTCTTCCTCAGCTCTTCTAGCATCACGTCATAAAAGACTGGAATCACCTTAGACGTCTGGGTGGTGTTACTCTCCATCATTTGCACAAGCTCATCCAGACACCACCGAGACTCTGCGTAAATTCTAGTAAAGATAGGCACTCCTATGATTGCTCTCCTAGCAGCGTCCAGCATATAAGGGCGAACGTCATCTCCTTTCAGGAGCTCCTTCATGTCCAAAAATGCTTTGATTCCCAGTAACTCTAGAAAACGGTACAGGTGATTAGCAAACTTACGCTTCATCTCTAGACCACGATGACTGATAAACACCTGATGCGTGCCAATAGATGGATCCAGAGCTGCCCTCCTTTGAATGGCCTTGCCACACTCGGGCACATCAGCGTCCCTTTTTCTCTTCGAGTTGTGCATGGCTACAAGTCACAACTCCTGCTACTCTTCCTTGGACAATGGAGAGGTACCCAAGCCAAATAACTTACTTTGGTTTAGAGAATCGAATACAAATGGGAGGAAAAGTAGGCATCGATTGCTTGAGTCTGCTTAAAATCGATGACACAAAGATCCAAGATCGGTGACAAGAGCAATGACAGCCGATGCATCACACAACAAAAGAACCATTAACTAGTTCCACAAAGAGAAGGTAATGAGAAAATCCATAGGACGTTGCTCTACTCTGCTTTCATAATGATATTACCTGCAGGTTTGAACTTGGACAGAAGTTTCACCGAGCAGCGTTGCAGCTAACAGTTGGAACCAATTGGAGAACCCATAGGTCGAGAAGTGCTGTAGCTAACGGGGCATGTTGACTTCCTGTTGCTGCGAAGTAGTCTCTGTGTTAATGAATGTGTAGGCCTGCAACTGCTGAAATGGAGGATTGAGAACAATGCGAAGCCAAACAATGCTGATAATTAGATTGGGGAGCAGTCAAACTTCAAATAAATAGCCAAGATGTGTATTGAGAGACCTCGGTATTGGAAATACCTAGCTTTCGTCCATTAAGTTAAGGTGCAGAACAAAATCTTGGAGAACGAGGCGATGGAGATAGTTGAAGGTGGAGGCGTACAGCTTTTTTGAGGAGCGAGCCTACACGAGACGATGAAGCGTACTCTCTGGAGGGAGGAGTGTTGAATTAGCAAGAGGGGATCATGGAGGATGGGGAAGAAGGAGATGGCGAGGAAGATGGAAGATGATTAGGAGGGGATTTCGAAAGCGGCGGCCCATTAGAGGGCCATTGAATTTTGGCAGCAAGATTTAGTAAGATTTAGATAAGATTGCATGAGCTATCACCTTCATAGCTTGTAGAGAGCTTGTAACCCTGTTATTCATATATCATTTGATTCCATATTTCAAGAATATTCTCACAATATTGCACAACCTAGACATCATGGTCGGATTGATTTTGCGATTGCATCTTTGACAATTCTTCCCCTATGGTTGATAGTGAATGGGAGAGGACTTGTGAGAATGCTCTAAAACAAGATGGCCTCATGGTTGAATTTTATAAGGGATTTTGGAATGTCATTTAGGATGTTTTGGTTTTCCCATGACATAAGCCACTCTACGCAAATATCCATGTCACATGTTGCAAACTTCTAGATAATTTTTAATATAAAATGCCCTTCTGTATATTAACCTTTGGGTATTAAATTACTTCCTTATGTATATATAAATCTGTAAGTAATTGAATTAATAAAAACCCATCTGTTGAACTCACGTGATAGGGTTACATATGACAAGTGACCCCCCCGAGCATCAAAGGGATGGTCTATACATCAGATGGATGTAAAGAATGCCTTCTTGCATGGTGATTTTCAAGAAGAGGTCTATATGGAGCAGCCACCAGGTTATGTGCATGCTGTTCATCCTGTTTGCAGGTTGAAGAAAGCCTTGTATGGCTTGAAGCAAGCACCCAGAGCATGGTCTGACAAGATAGGATAGTATCTTGTCACTATTGGCTTTCAGATTTCCAAGGTAGATTTCTCACTTTATGTGAGAAAAACAGAAGGCATTGTGCTACTTGTCATTTATGTTGATGATTTGATCATCACAGGTGATAGTGATGAAGATATTCTTCATGTAAAAATGCTATTAAAGCAAAAGTTTGAGATGAAGGATTTGGGAGAGTTGTGCTATTTCTTGGGCATTGAGGTGATTAGATCCACAAGTGGGATATGGCTCTTGCAGAGGCAATATGGATTGGACATGCTGTCCGAATATGGGATGACAGGCTGTAAGCCCATTTTAGTTCCTTTGGAGCAGAATGTGAAGCTGAGCACAGATGCAAGTGAGCTTCTGGAAGACCCTACTATGTACAGACACATAGTAGGAAGTTTGATTTATATGACTATTACCAGGCTAGATTTTAGCTATGCTGTTGGGTTGGTAAGTCAGTTTATGCAGGCTCCAAGGAAACCGCATTTGGATGCGGCTAGACGCATACTGAGGTATGTGAAGTCCACATTGCAGTATGGACTATTTTTTGAGACTGGGGTTTAAATACAATTGCATGGATACACTGATGCTGATTGGGCTGGTAGTATTTTTGAAAGACGATCTACTAGTGGATATGTGTTCTCTTTTGGGAGTGAGTCACTTGGAGCAGTAAGATATAGCCTACAGTTGCCTTGTCTAGCACAGAGGTTGAGTACAGGGGTGCAACAATGGCTGCATGTGAGGCAGCTTGTTTGCATAAGCTACTTTATGATATGCATCAGTCTATAGATGGGCCAGTTGTCATTTATTGTGACAACATGACAAGTGTATACTAGGTCACATGCACTCACACGCTTTCACTTAGACACATAGATGATTGCATGAATAATTGTACCACACACTTTCATTCCACAATCTCAAAGCATGTATAAAAATAAGATCTCTCACACACACAGAAAGGTCATACTAGCATGCCAACCAATCTAATGATCAATGGTACACCACATGCACATGGATGCAGGTCCAAAAAAGATGCTGCCACTAAAGAGGATGCGTAGAAAGAGCCCACCACCTCAACCATGAGACCCCCTCCAGAGTTTGCAGCCATCTACATCCTCTCAACCATTGCAACCATAGCCATTCATGGTCTAGAGTGATAGCTCCGAAGAGGATTCAGTGCATGACAAAGAAACAAATGCCACCCCAATCACCAATGACCTACACAGCCATTGATAGGGCCCAATCACTAGAACTTGTTTGGCCACCCCCATCGACGTATGCTCTTTCCCAAGAAGCAACATCTTACTTAGAGCAAAGGGGTCTAGGCAGTTTGCATGAGAGCCTAAAATCCTTGGAGGACAGTCCTACAATGACCACATACATCAAGGACTTTTTCCATTCTTACCACTCCAGCAATGCAAAGG